>NC_047149.1:817500-1117500 GCF_009829125.3 Periophthalmus magnuspinnatus | reverse complement strand
CATCCTCCTCTCTTTGTCCAACAGATGTCCTCCACATCACAGGGCTCACATGTCCCTGAGCTCCTCTGATCTTTGTCTTTTATGTATCACCAGGCCTTATTTTGCCTGCACCACATTAGAAACAAAGATGACTGTGAGATTTGAGACTGAAATGTAAACTAGTGTTGTCACAATACTAAAACTTCAAACTTTACTTTGATGCTAAGGAATAGACTTGGTACCAATACCATGACAATAAACACTCTTTCTTTAGACAACAGAATGTGATGTTCCACATTACATGTTGTACTTTGTGTTCTATCCCCATGTGTGTTATATGTGTGTAATCCTCAGTGTGCAGTAGGTTCACAGTGGTCCATGGGTCAAAACTGGTCTGTGTCTTATACTTACAACAACATACAGAGACACATCATTATAAACATATTCAGGAAAGGTTCATTTCTGTCCTGTCAGTGTGGCTGTTTTAGTATTGATACCTGCGAACAATGAGTATCTGGTTTTGATACTCGTTTTGGTATCAATTAGTATTTGATTTACAATACTTTTGACAACCCTTATGTACATTCTATTAGCCTACAGAAATACTTAAAAGAGAAATACTTAAATGCAGAAATACGGTCTTTGTGATTGGATTAAATAGCACACACTCACACTCTGGTTCTGATTTGATTACACTGTTAGGCCCTCGACAGCATCCATTTTGAAACATAAGCCTAATGTTTTGTTTTGTCTGTTGTGCTGCTTGGTCTGAGCACTGGACTGTATAAACATGTGATCTGCTGACCTCCTGACCGCAGCCCGTTCACTGGACACTGTATAAACATGTGATCAGCTGAGCCCGTTCACTGGACACTGTATAAACATGTGACCTTCTGACCACAGCCCGTTCACTGGACACTGTATAAATATGTGACCTCCTGACCGCAGCCCGTTCACTGGACACTGTATAAACATGTGACCTCCTGACCGCAGCCCGTTCACTGGACACTGTATAAACATGTGATCAGCTGAGCCCGTTCACTGGACACTGTATAAACATGTGATCAGCTGAGCCCGTTCACTGTACACTGTATAAACATGTGACCTCCTGACCGCAGCCCGTTCACTGGACACTGTATAAACATGTGACCTCCTGACCGCAGCCCGTTCACTGGACACTGTATAAACATGTGATCAGCTGAGCCCGTTCACTGTACACTGTATAAACATGTGACCTCCTGACCGCAGCCCGTTCACTGGACACTGTATAAACATGTGACCTCCTGACCGCAGCCCGTTCACTGGACACTGTATAAACATGTGATCAGCTGAGCCCATTCACTGGACACTGTATAAACATGTGACCTCCTGACCGCAGCCCGTTCACTGGACACTGTATAAACATGTGTTCAGCTGAGCTCGTTCACTGGACACTGTATAAACATGTGTTCAGCTGAGCTCGTTCACTGGACACTGTATAAACATGTGATCAGCTGAGCTCGTTCACTGGACACTGTATAAACATGTGATCAGCTGAGCTCGTTCACGGGACACTGTATAAACATGTGATCAGCTGAGCTCGTTCACTGGACACTGTATAAACATGTGATCAGCTGAGCCCGTTCACTGTACACTGTATAAACATGTGATCAGCTGAGCTCGTTCACTGGACACTGTATAAACATGTGACCTCCTGACCTCAGCCCGTTCACTGGACACTGTATAAACATGTGATCAGCTGAGCCCGTTCACTGTACACTGTATAAACATGTGATCAGCTGAGCTCGTTCACTGGACACTGTATAAACATGTGATCAGCTGAGCTCGTTCACTGGACACTGTATAAACATGTGATCAGCTGAGCCCGTTCACTGGACACTGTATAAACATGTGATCAGCTGAGCCCGTTCACTGGACACTGTATAAACATGTGATCAGCTGAGCCCGTTCACTGTACACTGTATAAACATGTGACCTCCTGACCGCAGCCCGTTCACTGGACACTGTATAAACATGTGACCTCCTGACCGCAGCCCGTTCACTGGACACTGTATAAACATGTGATCAGCTGAGCCCGTTCACTGTACACTGTATAAACATGTGACCTCCTGACCGCAGCCCGTTCACTGGACACTGTATAAACATGTGACCTCCTGACCGCAGCCCGTTCACTGGACACTGTATAAACATGTGATCAGCTGAGCCCATTCACTGGACACTGTATAAACATGTGACCTCCTGACCGCAGCCCGTTCACTGGACACTGTATAAACATGTGTTCAGCTGAGCTCGTTCACTGGACACTGTATAAACATGTGTTCAGCTGAGCTCGTTCACTGGACACTGTATAAACATGTGATCAGCTGAGCCCGTTCACTGGACACTGTATAAACATGTGACCTCCTGACCGCAGCCCGTTCACTGGACACTGTATAAACATGTGATCAGCTGAGCCCATTCACTGGACACTGTATAAACATGTGACCTCCTGACCACAGCCCGTTCACTGGACACTGTATAAACATGTGACCTCCTGACCGCAGCCCGTTCACTGGACACTGTATAAACATGTGATCAGCTGAGCCCGTTCACTGGACACTGTATAAATATGTGATCAGCTGAGCCCGTTCACTGGACACTGTATAAACATGTGATCAGCTGAGCCCGTTCACTGGACACTGTATAAACATGTGATCAGCTGAGCCCGTTCACTGGACACTGTATAAACATGTGATCAGCTGAGCCCGTTCACTGGACACTGTATAAACATGTGATCAGCTGAGCCCGTTCACTGTACACTGTATAAACATGTGACCTCCTGACCGCAGCCCGTTCACTGGACACTGTATAAACATGTGACCTCCTGACCGCAGCCCGTTCACTGGACACTGTATAAACATGTGATCAGCTGAGCCCATTCACTGGACACTGTATAAACATGTGACCTCCTGACCGCAGCCCGTTCACTGGACACTGTATAAACATGTGTTCAGCTGAGCTCGTTCACTGGACACTGTATAAACATGTGTTCAGCTGAGCTCGTTCACTGGACACTGTATAAACATGTGATCAGCTGAGCCCGTTCACTGGACACTGTATAAACATGTGACCTCCTGACCGCAGCCCGTTCACTGGACACTGTATAAACATGTGATCAGCTGAGCCCATTCACTGGACACTGTATAAACATGTGACCTCCTGACCACAGCCCGTTCACTGGACACTGTATAAACATGTGACCTCCTGACCGCAGCCCGTTCACTGGACACTGTATAAACATGTGATCAGCTGAGCCCGTTCACTGGACACTGTATAAATATGTGATCAGCTGAGCCCGTTCACTGGACACTGTATAAACATGTGATCAGCTGAGCCCGTTCACTGGACACTGTATAAACATGTGATCAGCTGAGCCCGTTCACTGGACACTGTATAAACATGTGATCAGCTGAGCCCGTTCAATGGACACTGTATAAACATGTGATCAGCTGAGCCCGTTCACTGGACACTGTATAAACATGTGATCAGCTGAGCCCGTTAGATGTCTCCATCTGCTCACCTTTATCTGGACTGTCCAGTGGGACAGTCCAGATAAAGGTGAGCAGATGGAGACATGTGGAGACGGTGGATTATCCTTGAGCTACAGATTACACACAGACTGAGGCCTGCTCTGGACCTGATCTGGACCTGATCTGGACCTGGTCTGGACCTGATCTGGACCTGGACTGGACCTGGACTGGACCTGGTCTGGACCTGGTCTGGTAGTAGCAGTAGTAGTAGTAGTAGTAGTAGTAGTAGTAGTAGTATTTGTATTATTTCTATTAGTTTACAGAGCCAGATATCAGTGATGTGGCAGGTGTTAGCTAATTGTACATCTGTCAATCATCAATTACTTACTGCCCCTCTCTCTCTTTCTCTCTCTATCCCCTCTCTCTCTCTTTCTCTCTCTCTCTTTCTCTCTCTTTTCTCCCTCTTTCTCCCAGTCTCTCTTGTCTTTCTCTCACCCCTCTTTCTTTCCCACCCCTCACTCTCCTTCTCTCTCTCTCTCTCTCTCTCTCTCTCTCTCTCTCTCTCTCTCTCTCTCTCTCTCTCTTTCTCTCTCGCTCTCTACTGCCCCTTTCCAAACACAATCACAACCCTGCATATTTACGCAGACGTCTTCTCTCAAACTGAAAACACTCTGTTCCACCTTGTGATGTCATCATGTGGTGATACAGGAAGTGTTCCACAGAGTTTTTAAACTCCATACACCTTCACAGAATCATTTGGATGATTTCAGCCCTGGAATTTCCAATCTCTACTGAAGGTAAAAAGAGCTGTTAACTTGAAAACTACCACTCCATGACATCACAAGGTGGAACAGAGCGTTTTGAGCTTTAGAGATGTAGACAGACTAATAATAAAGTGTTACTCAAACATGTGAATGAAACAAAACACAACTCCAGGTCTGTTTTTGAGGAGGGAACAGCATTAGAACAGGACTCCATGTTGTATCATATAGGAACTTTAAGTCAGCTACAGTAAAGCCACATACAGTGCTTTTATTATCATCGTGGTATCGGTATCGGAATTGGTATCGAATATTGAGTCTATTCCTTAGTATCGAAATAGAGTTTGAGGTTTTAGTCTGGTGACAACACTCAGCACTGTAAAAACGCGCTCACGGTCCTCACCTGTTCAACTTTTGTGGGTCTAACGTGTCCGGTGCTGCAGCGGAAAGGGTCTCTGTCCGGGTCTCTGTCCGGGTCTCTGTGCGCTGCTCCGGGCTCGGTCTCTGCTCTCCTCCGCTGCTCCTCCCCGTGTGTACCGGGCCTGCCTGCACTTGTTACGGGGCGTGTGGGAAGAGGCTGTGGGGTGGGGCGGGGGGGGGGAGTCCTCCTGTGGGACTCCCGTGCTGTCCGTGCGACGCCGTGAAGTGCGCGAGGCAAACAAAACGCGCTGACGTAGGCGCGTGATTGGCGGTGATTAGCTCGCTCCCGTCGCCATGGAGACGCCGGATAAGCCTGTTTGTCCACAGTAATCTACTTCAGCTGGAGAGAGGAGAGGAGGAGAGGAAGAGAGGAGAGAGAGAGAGAGAGAGAGAGAGAGAGAGAGAGAGAGAGAGTAATCTGCTTCAGCTGGAGAGAGGAGAGGAGGAGAGGAAGATAGGAGAGAGAGAGAGAGAGAGGAGGAGGAGGAGAGGAGAGAGAGAGAGAGAGAGTAATCTGCTTCAGCTGGAGAGAGGAGAAGAGGAGAGGAAGAGAGGAGAGAGAGAGAGAGAGAGGAGGAGGAGAGGAGAGAGAGAGTAATCTGCTTCAGCTGGAGAGAGGAGAGGAGGAGAGGAAGAGAGGGGAGAGAGAGAGAGGAGAGAGAGAGAGTAATCTACTTCAGCTGGAGAGAGGAGAGGAAGAGAGGAGAGAGAGAGAGAGAGAGAGGAGGAGAGGAGAGAGAGAGAGAGAGAGAGGAGGAGAGGAGAGAGAGAGAGAGAGAGAGGAGGAGGAGGAGAGGAGAGAGAGAGAGTAATCTGCTTCAACTGGAGAGAGGAGAGGAGGAGAGGAAGAGAGGAGAGAGAGAGAGGAGAGAGAGAGAGGAGGAGAGAGAGGAGGAGAGGAGAGAGAGAGTAATCTACTTCAGCTGGAGAGAGGAGAGGAGGAGAGGAAGAGAGGAGGAGAGGAGAGAGAGTAATCTACTTCAGCTGGAGGAGGAGAGGAAGAGAGGAAGAGAGGAGGAGAGAAGAGAGAGTAATCTGCTTCAGCTGGAGAGAGGAGAGGAAGAGAGGAAGAGAGGAGGAGAGAAGAGAGAGTAATCTGCTTCAGCTGGAGAGAGGAGAGGAAGAGAGGAGGAGAGGAGAGAGAGAGTAATCTGCTTCAGCTGGAGAGAGGAGAGGAAGAGAGAGAGAGGAGGAGGAGGAGGAGAGGAAGAGAGGAGGAGAGAAGAGTAATCTGCTTCAGCTAGAGAGAGGAGAGGAGGAGAGGAGAGGAAGAGAGGAGAGAGAGAGTAATCTGCTTCAGCTGTAGAGGAGGAAGAGGAGAAGAGAAGGAGAGGAGGAGAGAAGAAGAGGAGGAGAGGAGGGGGAGGAGGTAGAGAGAGATAGACAAAAGGAGGGAAAAGGGAAGAGAGAGGGGTGCATTTGAGAGAGATGAAAGAGAGGGGAGGAGAAGACAGAAGAAAGGTGAGACAAGAGAGGGGAAGAGGAGAGGGAAGTAGGAGGAGAGAAAGAGAAATGGAGGGAGAGAGGGACAGAGAAGAGGAGGAGAGAGAAGGATAAAGAGAGATGAGAGAGGGGAAGACAAGAGGGGAGTAGGATGGAGAAAGAGAGGAGGAGGGAGAGAAATAGGAGGAGAGAGAGATGAGAGACTAGGAGGGAGAGAGGAGGGAGTGGGAGGGAGAGAGTGATAGAGAGAAAGAGAGAAAGAGGAGAGGAAAGAGAGGAGGGGATGAGATAGAGGAGAGGAGGAGAGAGAGTGGGGGAGGCGAGAGGAGGGACAAAGAAAGAAGGGGAGAGGGGAGGGATAAGGAGAGGGGATGAGGGGAGAGATAGAGAGCAAGAGGGGGGAGAAGGAGAGAGAGGAAGACAAAAGGAGGGGAAAGGGGAGAGAGAGGAAGGAGAGATAAAGAGAGTCCATAGAGAGAAAGAGACAGGAGGAGAGGAAGAGGGAGGGATGGAGGGAGAGGGAGGAGAGAGAGAAAGCAGGGGGAGGAGGAATGAGGAGGAGGTGGAGCTGACCCTGTTGCTCCTGTTGTGACCTAAAGGAGGGCTGCAGTAGAAACCTCACAGTGATGAAGATGATGATGAAGAGGAGGAGGGGTGGATGGAGTGATGGGCAGAGGAAGGGATGGAGGGATGCAGGTCTGTGAGAGCTGGAGGAGCGAAAAACACATGAGTCAGAGCTGCTGCGGGCGAGCGAGGACCCCAGGCTGACCCTAGCTCACAGAAAGAAAGAAAAAGAGATAGAAAGAAAAAAAAGCAAGAAAGAAAGAATGCAAGCAAGAAAGAAAGAAAGGAGAAAGGGATAGGAGGAAAGGGAGAGAGAGAGAGAAGGGACGTAGGAAGACAGGGGCATGGATAGAGCAGAGACAGAGGGTAACAGGAAGGAAGAGAGGGAGAGAAAGATAAGAGGAGAGAGGGAGAAGGAGAAAGAGAGGAGAGAAGGAGAGAGAGAATGGAGGGGAGACAGAGGGATGGATAGAGCAAGAGGGAGGGCAATGGGGAAAAGGAGGGAGGGAGAGACAGAAGTAGAGAGGGAAGGAGAACGAGAGAAGAGAATGAGCGATAGAAGGAAGGAGGAGAGACAGGGGGATGGATAGACCAGAGAGGGAGAGAGATAGAGAGAAAGAGAAGAAGAGAGAGATGGAGCTAGTAATACTTTTCCAAATGACTCATGTTTGGATACAGTTTTGGCAGAAGTGGAGAGAGCCATGAAAATATGTACTCGAGTAAAAGTACTGGTACATTTTCGCTTGTGAATGAAGTGATTCTGATTTGCTGTCTGAATATTGGCCAATCAGAGCACAGCTACTTGAGCTCAGTGACTCCTGATTTGAACTGCAGCTGATTATAATCATACAGTGGAATTATACTCAAGTACAAATACAGGTTAAAACAGCTACAAAAACTACAATTATTTAAGGACAATGTATATATGGTACTACTATTACTACTCATACTGCTACCACCACTACAAGCAGCCAATACTAGTGGTACTACTTATACTGCTACAACTAAAGTATTTGTCATTAGTTGCTTAAAGTTGCAGTGACTGAGTTTGTGGTGTAAACCTGGGCTCCTCCTGCAGATCAGTGCTGTGCTGTGGAGGGAGTGGAAAATGAGCCAGATGCCCTCCCCTGCCCTCCTTGACCCTTACTAACCCCAAAAATATGCAGTAACACAACATCTCCACAAGAGGGTACTGTGTGTCAGGCTGTAATCAAAGTTCTGTCAATATGGGACAAGGAAAGAAGGATGAGGGGGAGAGGAAGGGAGGGTGAGGAAAGAGTGAGGGGAGGGAGAGAGACAAAAGGGGGAAGAGAAAATGAGGGGAGGGAGAGAGAGGAGAGGGGAGGAGAGGAGAGAGAGAGGGAAGATGAAAGGAGAGTGAGGCAGAGAGAGACAGATGAGAGAGAGGAGAGAAAGGAGAGGAAGATCAGGGAGAGAGAGTGATTGAGATTAGAGAAGAGAGGTACATGAACAAGAGGAGAGGAAGAGTGGGAAGAGAGAGGTAGAGAGGAGAGGAGGAGAGAGAGGAGAAAGAGAGGTAGATGAGAGAAAGAGATGAAAAAGGGGAGAGAGAGAGAGAGAGAGAGAGAGAGAGAGAGAGAGAGAGAGAGAGGCAGAGTGGAGAGTAACAGAAAGAAGAGGCAGATGAGAGAGAGTGGCAGAGGAAAAGATACTTAATTTAACTTATTATTCATTGACCAATGCTAGAAAAACATACATATCTGACTTGTAACTTGGCCTGGTGCCATCATCAGCTTGTCTCCATAATGATGAATACGTTTAATACCATACTATGGAACATTACATGGCAAAGCAAGAACAGCTCCATGGAGACAAGCTTGTGGTGGACCCTCAAGTGACACAGTGCACCTTTAACTGTAGGTAATTACAACTGCATGATTAGAATTTTACTTAAGTACAAATACTCACCAAAAATCTACTTGAGTACATAAATGAGGATTTGTTATCAATTCCCCATCTGTCCTGAGTACTTTGGTTCTGAGTACTTTGGTTCTGAGTACTTTGGTTCTGAGTACTGCGTTTGTACTGTGGGTGTGTTGGGGATGGGTATTTCACATGACTCTGGCTTGTGTACACACTACAGGAGTATATTATTTTAAACATGTACTGCACCCTCTGTGCAAATATCAGCCTATATATGTCCTCACACAGTACTGAGGTAGTACCAGGTAGTACTGAAGTAGTACTGAGGTAGTACTGAGGTAACCAAGGGCAACATAACCACATGCTCTCTTGTAACCTGTGTCAGATGCCCTCCCATCCCTATGTGTCAGATGCCCTACCATGCTCCTGTATCCCTATATGTCAGATGCCCTCTCTGTGTGTCAGATGCCCTCTCTGTGTGTCAGATGCCCTCTCTGTGTGTCAGATGCCCTCCCTGTGTGTCAGATGCCCTCTCTGTGTGTCAGATGTCCTCCCTGTGTGTCAGATGCCCTCCCTGTGTGTCAGATGCCCTCCCTGTGTGTCAGATGCCCTCTCTGTGTGTCAGATGCCCTCTCTGTGAGTCAGATGCCCTCTCTGTGTGTCAGATGCCCTCCCGTCCTCCTGTCTAACTCCTCATACCTCACAGGACTTGTTTCTTTTCTGAAGGTGTTTAAAATATTTCTCTTTAAAATATCATAAACACGTCCTGATGGTCCAGGGGCGTCACAGATGTGAACACAAGCACATGTGAACACGAGCACCACATGTGAACACAACATGTCTTCCTGTCCTCATGTCCTCTTTCAGTTGTTACAACACCAAACAGAACAATGACTTAACACAGAGTTATTTCCAAATCTCTCAGTTCCATGTTGGACCCGAGCCAGAGGAAAACCATGTGTCAGCCATGGTGCCCGGGTTCACTCATCATGTGACTCATCATGTGACTCATCATGTGATTTCCCTTTGCATCAGGAGGGTCGGAGTTATGTAACAGACGTGCTCACTGTGACCCTCATTATACTGTAGAATACTGTAGTAAAATGTACTTACAGAGTACTGAATACCTGCATTAAATGTATTTTGTATCATGTTTTAATACACAGGCCAATCAGAGTACAGTATTCTGAATACTCTGAATACTTACACCATACTCCATTATATTATAGTGTAAAAATGACATATACTTACAATCAGCTCGATTTGTGTTGCTCTGTTTGTGTGAATGTGTGTGTGAATGTATGTATGAATGTGTGTGTGTGTGTGTGGGTGTGTGTGTGTGGGGTGTGGGGGGGGGGGGGGGGTGTGTGTGGCGGGGTGTGTGTGTGGGGGGGGGGTAAGAAGTAAGAAGTTTACTTCTTAACACATATTTAACACTGATTGATAATGTGTATATTGTATCACCATGGTAACTGCTGAGCATTCTGCCACAGACATACATACAGTTCACTTGGCTCTATACACGCAGTGGGAGTTGCTCCACTCAAAGGGACAGACAGCCCAACCCTCCAGTGTTATGTTTATGAGGTTTATTAAGAGTCGCGCTAAAAACAAAATCCTGACAGATCAGACAACAGATAGGGAGCTCCAGGTGGCTTAGGGGTCAGTGGTTAGGGGATCAGAGGTCAGACAGTGGACAGGGAGCTGCGGGTGGAGGTCACTGACAACATGTTAAACACTTTATAAATGTGAGGAAAACTTCACTGAAGGACACTTCTGTGTTTACAAAGGTAAGCCTTTGCATGTCAGGGCTAATGCTAATGCTAGGGTACGAGCATACTAATGTTCATTTCACAGCCTAATAAATTATATATATATATATATATATATATATATATATATATATACACACACACACACACACAGACACACGCCACTGATTGAAATAATCTACACACAAAAATAATGAACAAAGTAAATTTTGTTGTTGCATATTACATTTAACATTTTAATAGAATGACACACATTTGTAAAGTGTTAAACATGTTCTCAGTGACATCCACTTTCTGATCTGTCAGGATTTAGTGATTTTAGCATTTTAGCACGACTCGGCAAAAGTCATATAAACATTACATTGCTGTTGAGGAAAACAGTCCTTTCCTCTTGTGTTCATTAGTTTCTGCTAAGACAAAGAATAACCTCGACCCAGAGATGAAATTCTAAGAAGAATTTACTTTATCAACCAGTAAAGAGCAGTACTTGTACACGAAGTCTGTGCGACTGACACTCCCAGGCAGAGACTGAATATTTAGGTCTATACAATGAGTTTTACATGCATACTACAGTGGGAGACCATTATGGTTTAGACTTAGCGCCTCTTCGTTGGTGCATAGGCCAGGCCTCTTGGCACGTTGCACAGTCTTATCAGACCATCACGAGCATCCTTGGCGCAGGAGGGAGTTGTTTCTTGCTCCGATTGCTGAAGCATATTTTGCTGGCTTGACCAGGGTGACGAGTCATGAGTCAGCACATGCCTATCAGTAAGATCCTGCCCTACTTAGTTATTTGATTAGATATATAGATAGATATAGAATATCTATCTTTTACATATCCTGAATATATGTCTGTTCCACACAGTTGTAATCTAGTCCTCATCTTCACATAAGCAGTGTACAATAATAAACTATAGCAGTGGTTATGCGGAATAGCTAAGCAAAGTTATTTATCCTAACATTACAATGGAAATGGTCGGGCTGACTGTTCCTCTGATTGGAAATAGCCGGCTAATGTTGTACACAAAGACAATTCAAGTTCATTTATATAGCACATTTAAAACAACTTCACATAAAAGTCAAGCATACAGCTAACACGGCACATATGAATAATACAATAAAACAACCAATATATCCTGTTTAGCTGGTATTAAATGCCAGGGAGAAGAGGTGGGGATTCAGTCTAGTCCAGTGGTTCTTAACCTTGTTGGAGGTACTGAACCCCACCAGTTTCATATGCACATTCACCAAACCCTTGTTTATTGAAAAATAAAATATAATTTTTTTCAAATTCAAGACACATGTATGTTTTACTGGTGCACAAAATGAACCATGCATTAACATCACTGTGTTCAAAGAATAAAACCAATACAATGCATGAACTCACCACAAATACATACACACCTTTTCACAAAGACATGACCTTTTTTAATACTACCACACTGAAATCATTTTAATTTTTAACCTTATGTATTTCAATAATTAACTTATTGTATTTATGCTATTTATTATTTTAAACATTTTAACACACACCCATCACCTAATTTCCATCACGCTACAATAATAATGAATATTTACTGCAAATCATTTTCGCAGCAAAGTCTGTTCCTTTTCTTCATTTTTATGTCATTTTATGTTTTTATGCCATTCGAACGGCTCATTTAAGTCGGGTGGGTACTTCGATAGGCACATCAAAGGGTGCACTTGTCGAATTGGGACATGGCCAGCGTCTAGAGACGCTCGCAGTCCGCGCATCATATGAGTCAGCTGCATGTCTTGACCTTCGTCGAACCCCTGAAACTGACTCACCGAACCCCTAGGGTTCGATTGAACCCAGGTTAAGAACCACTGGTCTAGTCTGTGTTACAGACCGAAAGGATCTGACAGGCAGAGGGTGCTGTTCCATAGTCTGGGCACTGCCACAGAAAAGGCTCTGTTCACCTCTGGTCTTGAGCCTGGCTTTGGGCACAGCAGCAGGAGCTGGTCAGTTGACCTCTGACCTCAGAGCTTTGGGTGGAGTATATCAAATAAAGAGGACCCATAGAGTGCACACATTTAAACACTCAATGACACTTTGAATCGCACCTGACATACATGTAGAACACCACGACAATGTCACTCAAAGTATCAGTTGTGAAACACACCACTGCAGATGAAACAGATGAAGTGCTTGTAGGTACTGGACTTCCTCCGCCTCTCTTTATGAAGTGGAGAGCGGCTATGTCCTTTGCAGTCCTTATCTCACACGCTTTATGATCTGCTTCACTGGTAAGATCATAAACACCAACCACAACTTACGGTCCAGTGTGAGGGATAACGGGCATCAGGCCTTTGTTTGTCTGTTCCAGTCAAATGGCCTAAATGTGACTGTCCATTTCACTAAAACAGGGTTGTATTCATAACATTGACTCTTGTGAGCTTTAAGCCATGTTCTAATGCAGTTCCATCCTCAAACTTGTCTTGGTCAAATGTTGTTGAGTCTGTAAATTGACTGCCAACCTCTGAGCCATAGCCGCATGTTCCTGATATTGTACTCTTTGAAAACCGCAAAAAATATTTTGTCGTCCGCTCCATATCAAGCAATCGGCACTCTCTGTCCACTTTTTTTTTTTGATAATTTTTGCAGAAGGGCTGATAAGAGAATAATACATGTGAACAAGGTTGATGTAGCTGACGTGCGCCATATTTTGGGGAAAAAGTTGGCATTACATGGGAAATGTAAATTAAACAAGGTTTACCCTTACCTATTTTTATATAATTTGGTCACGTTCGACGAACCAGATTAATAAGCCCAAAGGGCCATGTGTGGTCCCTGGGCCGTAGTTGCCCATGTCTGATGTCAGCTGATGTCATCAACATTCCCTGGGGAGATGAAACTTTAATCTGAGTTTTGTGCCTTGTGTCACCATGGTAACTCTGAAAATTCTGTCTTTGACATACATTCGACCCCCCCTGAAAACATCACAAACCAGGACTGTTTTGGCAACTGACATGCATTCAATCTCACGTGACACTTGTCCCTGTCTGACCTCCTGTCCCTGTCAAGTCCCTCCTGGTGTCCCTATCTGTCCCCCTGTCCTAGTCTGTCCTTCTGCCACTATCCTTGTCTGCCCTCTTGCTCCTGTGTGTCCTTCTGTCCCTGTTTGACCTCCTGCCCCTGTACCTGCCTGCCCCCCGTCTCTGTCTACCCTCTGTCCGTGTGTCCCCCTGTCCCTGTCTGTCCTCCGGACTCTGTCCCAGTCTGCCCCTGCCTGTGTGTCCTCTGTTACATGTGGAGGACAGTGGTTATCTGGAGCTGGACTCTGTCCCCTGCAGTGGACAAAGTTTCACAGCTGCATACAACAATTAAAGAGTGACACATTAACGAGGCCTGTCCACAGAGGACGAGGACACAGAGGCCAGTCCACATAGGACAAGGACACAGAGGCCTGTCCACAGAGGCCTGTCCACAGAGGCCTGTCCACAGAGGACGAGGTCACTCCCTAAGGTTTTAAGCCTGGTCTTAAATACAGAGACTCTGGAGGCCTGTTTAACATCAGCAGGGAGTTGATTCCATAGCACAGGAGCTTGGTAACTGAATGCTCTCCCTCCCACTGTACTTTTGGACACTGTAGGAACCACTAATAGTCCTGCATTCTGAGAGCGGAGTGCTCTGTTTGGCTGGTACGGGACAATAGCATCTTGCAGATAGGATGGGGCCATACCGTTTAGGGCAGGCATGTCCAAACTGCGGCCCGGGGGCCAAATGCGGCCCTCGGACCAATTTTTCTTGGCCCTCAAGTTTCCAGGTGAATTGGCCTATTTTACTTTAAACAGTACTTTTTACTATATATTTCTGAAAATCTACTTTAACAAGCCCTTATCAAATATTTTATGTGTTCCATTGAGGATGTAAACATGAATAAAGGTCTAGTGGTTCAGTCTAACTTGTAATAATAACACAGATTTGAAGTATTCACTGTACTGGCGACCAGTCTATGGCCCTCAATCGGCCCTCGGCTTTGTCTGTGATTTTATATGTGGCCCTTCATGAGAAAAGTTTGGACACCCCTGGTTTAGGGCTTTGTATGTCAGGAGGAGGACTTTGAATTTCATTCTAAGCTCGACAAGAAGCCAGTGCAGATATTTTAGTACAGGACTGATGTGGTCTCTTCTTTTAGTTCCTGTTAGGACTCTGGCCCCTGCATTTTGGACCAACTGGAGGCTCCTTATAGTACTTTTGGGGCAGGCGGCGAGCAGAGAATTACAGTAATCAAGTCTGGAAGTAACAAATGCACGGATGAGTTTTTCAGCATCTTTTTTAGGTAAAATATTTCTAATTTTAGTTATATTTCGCAGGTGAAAGTATGCGGTTTTACAAGGTATGTTTATATGGGCTGTGAATGAGAGATTTTGATCAAATAGGACTCCAAGATTTTTTACAGTAGGGCTACAAGCATGCTACGTATGATACAGTGTGGTATGATACAGTCTGATATGATACAGTGTGGTATGGTACAGTCTGGTATGATACAGTGTGGTATGGTACAGTCTGGTATGGTACAGTCTGATATGATACAGTGTGGTATGGTACAGTCTGGTATGGTACAGTCTGGTATGATACGGTGTGGTATGGTACAGTCTGGTATGATACGGTGTGGTATGGTACAGTCTGGTATGATACAGTGTGGTATGGTACAGTCTGGTATGGTACAGTCTGGTATGATACAGTGTGGTATGATACAGTGTGGTATGGTACAGTCTGGTATGGTACAGTCTGGTATGATACAGTCTGGTATGGTACAGTCTGGTATGATACAGTGTGGTATGGTACAGTCTGGTATGGTACAGTCTGGTATGGTACAGTCTGGTATGATACGGTGTGGTATGGTACAGTCTGGTATGATACAGTGTGGTATGGTACAGTCTGGTATGGTACAGTCTGGTATGATACAGTCTGGTATGGTACAGTCTGGTATGGTACAGTCTGGTATGGTACAGTCTGGTATGATACAGTGTGGTATGGTACAGTCTGGTATGGTACAGTCTGGTATGATACAGTGTGGTATGGTACAGTCTGGTATGGTACAGTCTGGTATGGTACAGTCTGGTATGATACAGTGTGGTATGGTACAGTCTGGTATGGTACAGTCTGGTATGGTACAGTCTGGTATGGTACAGTCTGGTATGATACAGTGTGGTATGGTACAGTCTGGTATGATACAGTGTGGTATGGTACAGTCTGGTATGGTATAGTCTGGTATGATACAGTCTGGTATGATACAGTGTGGTATGGTACAGTCTGGTATGGTACAGTCTGGTATGGTACAGTCTGGTATGATACAGTGTGGTATGGTACAGTCTGGTATGGTACAGTCTGGTATGATACAGTGTGGTATGGTACAGTCTGGTATGGTACAGTCTGGTATGATACAGTGTGGTATGATACAGTCTGGTATGGTGCAGTGTGGTATGATACAGTGTGGTATGGTACAGTCTGGTATGGTACAGTCTGGTATGGTACAGTCTGGTATGATACAGTGTGGTATGGTACAGTCTGGTATGATACAGTGTGGTATGATACAGTCTGGTATGGTGCAGTGTGGTATGATACAGTGTGGTATGGTACAGTCTGGTATGGTACAGTCTGGTATGGTACAGTCTGGTATGATACAGTGTGGTATGATACAGTCTGGTATGGTACAGTCTGGTATGATACAGTCTGGTATGATACAGTTTGGTATGATACAGTTTGGTATAATAGTCTGGTATGATACAGTCTGGTATGATACAGTCTGGCATGATACAGTTTTGTATGATACAGTGTGGTATGATACAGTCTGATATGATACAGTGTGGTATGATACAGTTTGGTATGATACAGTCTGGTATGGTGCAGTGTGGTATGATACAGTCTGGTATGATACAGTGTGGTATGGTACAGTCTGGTATGGTGCAGTGTGGTATGATACAGTCCGGTATGATACAGTGTGGTATGGTACAGTCTGGCAGGGTGCAGTGTGGTATGATACAGTCTGGTATGATACAGTGTGGTATGGTACAGTCTGGTATGGTGCAGTGTGGTATGATACAGTCTAGTATGATACAGTGTGGTATGGTACAGTCTGGTATGGTGCAGTGTGGTATGATACAATCTGGCATGATACAGTTTGGTATGATACAGTTTGGTATAATAGTCTGGTACAGTCTGGTATGATACAGTCTGGTATGGTACAGTCTGGTATGATACAGTGTGGTATGGTACAGTCTGGTATGGTGCAGTGTGGTATGGTACAGTCTGGTATGGTACAGACTGGTATGATACAGTGTGGTATGGTACAGTCTGGTATGGTACAGTGTGGTATGGTATGGTACAGTCTGATATGGTGCAGTGTGGTATGGTACAGTCTGGTATGGTGCAGTGTGGTATGGTACAGTCTGGTATGGTACAGTCTGGTATGGTACAGTCTGACATGATACAGTGTGGTATGGTACAGTCTGGTATGGTACAGTCTGACATGATACAGTCTGGTATGGTACAGTCTGGTATGGTGCAGCGTGGTATGGTACAGTCTGGTATGGTACAGTCTAGTATGGTACAGTCTGATATCGCACAGTCTGGTATGATACTCCTTGAGAACCAGGCCGATACTACAGATATTATGATTGAAAGAGTCGTGTCACTGTTGCTCCACAGACAGAGATAAGAGATAAGATAAAGATAATGTTGAAGTGCTGTGAGGCCTGCACTGGACTCACCATGTGTGTCAGGTCACTCCCCGCTGTTATTTTTGGTTTTGTTTTGTGCCATTGTTTCAAAATGTGAAAAAAATCTGACCACTGATTCAGCACACTACATAGCAGGGTCAAAGGTCATACTGTGCTCATACAATGAAAAAGTTCTTGATGACATTTTAAATCTCTTTCAATTCACCACTCCAGAACATAAGTACATTTATACACTTAATTTCAGAATGTTTTTCTGAATAGTTTAACCATGAAAATATTGAAAATGTATTCTTTCTTTAGGCTGTAGGATTAAAAAACAAAAAATTAATAAAGTTTAATTTGTTTTGTACCAGTACAGATATATTGTAAAAGAAGCTGTTAGGGTCAAAAGGAGACTAATTATAAAGTATCTTTAAGGTCCAGAAAACAAGAAGTAATGCTTATGCGCTGTTAGCATGCTGGCTATTGTAACCTGTAATGTTCCTTTTCTCAGAATGCATCAGGTAAGTGAGAAATAACTTTAGACCACTGTGAACCATTTAAAATTGTTCTGTTTTTCACATTTTAAGCATAGACTGTAAATGGACATAGCTAACCCATTAGCTGCCACGTTCTAAAGTGATCATAGGCGCACTCCTGGCTCCACTGACTCTGGTTTCTATTCACTTTACATTGAAAAACTGTGCCCTGCTCCCTGTAAAACCAGTGGTGTGGGCAGGAAGGGGCGTTACATTCAACAGCCTCGCTCCAGATTGGCTCTTTGGTTGCTATGATACTGGCAGTGAGAATTCCTAATATGCAAATCTGCTCCAAATTGGCTGCTATAACTGCTAGCCTCGATGAGCTTCATTTGACTGGAGGAACGCTGTGGGTGACATCACACTCAGTTAATCCTCTTCTTTACACAGTCTATTTTAAGACAATAAAAACTAAGTAAAGTGGTCCCTCATTTATCGCGGTGTTTACATTCTAGAAATAACTCGCAATAGGTGAAATCCATGAAGTACTCAGTTTTAACCCTGTGTGCTGTCCCCTCGTTGACCCCTCTGTCAGCGAGAGCACAGCACACGTCAGAAAATATTATTGCCTTAAAACATGTATAACATTTTTTTTTAACAATTATTATACATGTTTTAAGGCATTAACATTTTTTGACATTTCTCTCTTGTTTAAACACTCTTAAAGTTCAAACCTTCGTAGATTATATCCCTTTTCCTCAATGATCACTTTAAATGTGTTGTTCTCGTGCCTCTGCTCCAGTGGTATCTGCAGAGGTGCCTCTCCATGCAGAGAAACACTTAAGTCCAAAGTGTTTCTGAAATTTGTCGGCGCAGAACGTTTCATAACAGAGAGGCTGCGAAAGGGAAACCTATAGGAACAAATATAACTATAGGGACAAATATAACTATAGGGACAAATATCACTATAGGGACAAATATAACTATAGGGACAAATATCACTATAGGGACAAATATAGCACCTTTGTCAATAACACCAAAAATTCTATCCCAAATGCAGAGTGAATTTGTTGTTGACAGTATGGTTGCTGGGTAACAAAGCTGGAATTACCTATGTCATATCTGCTGCCCGTGTCCAACAAAAAAGTAAAATGATAAAATTTGCTAAAATTTTAAAAAACAGACAAAACTAGGAAAAGGTTTTTAAGTTTAAAAAGTATTTATGCACAATGGTCTGGTGAGGGGGCCCCCTCTCATTTATATGAGAGGGGGGCTCATGTCAGGTTTCCTGCCCCCGACCCACTGATGACGGGCCCGGCTCTGGTACATTCCTCCATTGAATAAGAGAGTATCAGGTGGGGTCAGCGAGGGGACAGCACACAGGGTCAAAGAGGGAGAGGACAGAGGGGTCAGCGAGGGGACAGCACACAGGGTCAAAGAGGGACAGGACAGAGGGGTCAGCGAAGGGACAGCACACAGGGTCAAAGAGGGACAGGACAGAGGAGTCAGCGAGGGGACAGCACTCAGGGTCAAAGAGGGACAGGACAGAGGGGTCAGCGAAGGGACAGCACACAGGGTCAAAGAGGGACAGGACAGAGGAGTCAGCGAGGGGACAGTACTCAGGGTCAAAGAGGGACGGGACAGAGGGGTCAGCGAGGGGAGAGCACTCAGGGTCAAATAGAGATGGCACAGAGGGGTCAGCGAGGGGGCAGCACACAAGCTCAAAGCGGGATGGGACAGAGGGGTCAGCGAGGGGACATAACACAGGGTCAAAGCAGGACAGAGGGGTCAGCAAGGGGACACAGGGTCAAAGCAGGACAGAGGGGTCAGCAAGGGGACAGCACACAGGGTCAAAGCAGGACAGAGAGGTCAGCGAGGTGATAGCACTCAGGGTCAAAGTGGGACAGGACAGAGGGGTCAGTGAGGGGACAGCACACAGGATCAATGCGGGATGGGACAGAGGGGTCAGTGAAGGGACAGCATACAGGGTCAAAGTGGGACGGGACAGAGGGGACAGCACACAGGGTTAAAGTGGGATGGAACAGAGGGGTCAGCAAGGGGACAGTAGACAAGGTCAAAGTGGGACAGGACAGAGGGGTCAGCGAGGGGACAGTAGACAGGGTCAAAGCGGGACGGGACAGAGGGGTCAGCGAGGGGACAGCACACAGGTTCAAAGCAGGACGGGACAGAGGGGTCAGCGAGGAGACAGCACACAGGGTCAAAGTGTGACGGGACAGAGGGGTCAGCGAGGGGACAGCACACAGGTTCAAAGCAGGACAGAGGGGTCAGCGAGGGGACAGCACACAGGGTCAAAGCGGGACAGAACAGAGGGGTCAGCAGGGGACAGCACACAGGGTCAAAGCGGGACAGGACAGAGGGGTCAGCAGGGGACAGCACACAGGCCAAAGCGGGACAGGACAGAGGGGTCAGCAAGGAGACAGCATACTGGGTCAAATCGGGACGGGACAGAAAGGTCAGCGAGGGGACAGCACACAGGGTCAAAGTGTGACGGGACAGAGTGGTCAGCGAGGGGACAGCACACAGGGTCAAAGCGGGACAGAGGGGTCAGCGAGGGGACAGCACACAGGGTCAAAGTGGGACATGACAGAGGGGTCAGCGAGGGGACAGTAGACAGGGTCAAAGCGGGACAGGACAGAGGGGTCAGTGAGGGGACAGTGCACAGGGTCAATGTGGGACGGGACAGAGGGGTCAGTGAGGGGACAGCACACAGGGTTAAAGCGGGATGGGACAGGTGGGGACAGCACACAGGGTCAAAGCGGGACGGGACATAGGGGTCAGCGAGGGGACAGCACACAGGGTCAAAGTGGGACAGAACATTGAAAGTAGAGAAGAATCCCTACAAAATCCAACTTTTGTTAAAGCCATGGACGCCCTGTCGGTTGAACAGTACGTATGGAGAGATCTCGCCCTCCGGGACAGAGGTGTCCTGTCCCGTTTTTGCCCCCTGGGAAAGAGAGGGAGTGTCTTATCCAGTTCTTATTGTTGATTGTTTTTCGACAGTTGTAGTGGGGAATCAATCCGAGTTGTATTATTATGGATGAGGCTGCTGATCTTGACAGAAAATAAGATGAGATAAGATAAGATCTGCCTTTATTAGTCCCACAGTGGGGAAATTCCAGTATTGCACCGCACAGTTAAAGAACAGAAGGAAAATGGTACATGCAATAAAACAAGATAATAGATAGTTTAAAATAATTTAAAAAATATACTTAAAAATACGCTCTTCGAGACAACTGTTGTTGTGATTTTGGGCGTTACAAAAATAAATGAATTGAATTGAATTGAAAAATAAACTAAAAATAGACTCTAATATAACATCTTCGTAAAGTGACTTGAGTACTGCACATAGGTGTGGATGAATGACACATGTTCAGTGTTAACAGTGTTCATTGTACAGTCTGACAGCAGCAGGAAGGAAAGACCTGTGAAACCTCTCCTTCACACAGCGAGGGTGAATCAGTCTGTCACTGAAGCTGCTCTCCAGGGCAGACAGAGCGAGAGGAGGTGAGACTCATGGCCCAGCATAGAAATTACCCTAGCCAGGACCCTCCTGTCCCCCACCTCCTGCACTGAGTCCAGAGGACAGCCCAGGATGGAGCTGGACTTCTTGATGACCTTGTCCAGCTTCTTCCTCTCCCTCTCTTTGATGCTGCTGTTCCAGCAGACCACACCATACAGCAGTGGTCAGCAACGTCCGGCCCGCGGGAAAATGTTGGCCCTTTGCCAATTTTTTTTGGCCCGCCAGAGGGTTTTGGACTTTTTTCCGGCATTGATTCTTTAATACCAAGTTATGTGGGCACTGCTACGGGCATTCCACTGCCCATGATGTGCATGTAACACAACATTAAAAGCAAACAATGAACTGGTGTGTACATATACCTTCACCAGTCAAAATCGTGGCTGTTTTTGGACATCTGGTGAGGCACGTGTGCAGACTGCGCGCAGCTCAAGGAATGTGCACCAGTTACACTATAGCCTTCTAGCACTTCTGTGTTTAGTTATTCAAAATTCACTATTTTATTAAAATAAATCACTTAATTATGGAAGCCCGTTTCCGCCATGAAAAAAAAAATAAAAGCCCCACAGAAAGTCGAAATTACGAGTTTTAAACTCGTAATTATGAGTTTAAAACTCGTAATTATGAGTTTAAAACTCGTAATTATGAGTTTAAAACTCGTAATTATGAGTTTAAAACTCGTAATTACGAGTTTAAAACTCGTAATTAGGACTTTTAAAACTACTAATTATGAGTTTAAAACTCGTAATTAGGACTTTTAAAAGTATTAATTATGAGTTTATAACTCGTAATTTTGGGAATGTAACATTTACAAAAAGTGAACCTTATCAATTTTGATTAAATGAATTTGGTATTTTAATAATTTCCTCAATAAACCAGCGGGGTTGTGACCAGCTGGCACTCTGCTCAGACCAGGAAAACGAGCGCTCACAGACACAGAGCACAGCTCATGAGTGGTCAGAACAGCACTCAGGGCCCACTGATTTGTTCAAGACGCCAGAAACTTTACTGGAGCTTAATTTATTCATTTTTTAAAAGTATGTAGGTGATAAACATAACAGTCCTCCTCCTGTCTCCTCTGCTCTGTACACTCAGTTGCAGTGTGCTACAAGCTCAATTAAGACTTTAAAAGTTCTAATTACGAGTTTTAAACTCATAATTAGTAGTTTTAAAACTCATAATTACGAGTTTTAAACTCATAATTAGTAGTTTTAAAAGTCCTAATTACGAGTTTTAAACTCGTAATTACGAGTTTTAAACTCATAATTACGAGTTTTAAACTCATAATTACGAGTTTTAAACTCATAATTACGAGTTTTAAACTCATAATTACGAGTTTAAAACTCGTAATTTCGACTTTCTGTGGGGCTTTTATTTTTTTTTTCATGGCGGAAACGGGCTTCCATACTTAATCACAAAACTGTCAAAATACTCACAGTTTGAAGATTTCTTTTAACTGGGGTGGGAACTTGCTTTTTGTCCGCATTTCAGGTTTTATTGTTCCCGACCTTTGCTCATGTTTGACACAACATAAATACACTTAGCCATGTCAATTTTAAGCATTTTTCATTTACGTTGTGATTTTATCACGATCCTTGCTGCATTTGGCATCATCCAAGTCCTACAGCTCTCCCAAAGTCGTGCGTAAAGGTGCAGGTCATTACGGCACCAAATGCGGAGTAAGGAAGCCGTTAGTGCGGAATTACGCACGACTAAAAGCCTGTCGTAGTTTAACCATCAGTCACAAGTTGCCTGAAAAGACGGTGTTGTGTGCTCGATGTCCCTCGGATGTAATTAATGATGCACATCACTTTGTCCATTACGGTCTTTAGCTCGTCTGTTACAATGAAATTAATCTTCTCAAGGGATAAGGAGTGTTTCCTAAACTGCTCCTCAAGTTTGGCAAACAGAATGTCACCTGTAGTTTGGCCTTCCAGCGGAATGAGAAAAAGAAGTTCTTCTTGGAATGAGACAGTCTTGTCATCAAAATATCTAACATAAACGCACATTTGAGCCACATCTGCCGTGTCAGTGCTTTCGTCAATAGCCAGGGAATAGTGATCAACTTTACGGAGTGCGCGGATAATATCACCATGTATATCTGAGGACAATACTTCAATACGGCGCACAGCGCGCGGAGAGTGGCCTCTGTTTGACAGAAGCTATAAGTGCGTCTGTGGTTTTATCAGTCGACAGCAAAACTGACACCATCACATCCTTCAAAATTTCTGCATCGGTAAAAGGTTTTCCATGACGAGCCAAAATCCAGGATGCCTTAAGTGACGCACTGGACACTTTTTCTTGTGTGTTAAGGCCTCGAACCAAGACTCTGCTCCTCTGGATGTAGCTGTCACATCAATTTTGACACGCCGTGACTCTGACTTTGGGGGAAAGGACGCACTGAAATGTCCGTGTTTTGTCTCATGGTGTCTCATGTTGTATTCCAAACGGATATTACCTCGTTGCAGATGAGGCATAAAGGTTTTGCATTCGCAAATCCAGGTAAGATAAAAGCATATGTTTCCTTCCATTCTTCTCTGAAACCCCGATTTTCACTCTCTACTTTTCTTTTTTGTCCTTTTGATAGCCACATTGCTCTCTTGCTAGTGTATGTTTTGCTAAGACTTTGTAACCCACGAAATCTGTCGTAGGGGAGAAGGGGGTGGGGTTGTTTCTTGTAATTTATATTATTTAAACGTGTATTTATTTTTAGGTGAGTTAAAATGCATGTAATTCATATTTATGTGAGTCAGAGAGTCAAAGTGGGACAGGGCAGAGGGGTCAGACAGGGTCAGCCCAGGAGGGTCAGAGGGGTCAGCACAGGGACTCTCTGCTAACACAGCATTTGTGGAGAGAAAGGAGAGTCCTGCCACTCAATACAAACCCGTCGCAAACTATTGTTCTAAGAGCACACACACACATGTACACACATGTACACACATGTACACACAGGTGATGTCTGAAAAGTACCAGAGTAGGCCTAACAAACACAATGACATTTAAAGCCAGAATACTCTAAACTGAATAGAAGTAGTACTGCCATATAAAATGATGGTGGAATTAGCTATGGACACTATGGGCAAAACTCAATCTTTTCAACTTGTTGTTTTTCATCAGTTTCTTAGCATACAAGCTTTCATGTGGAAACAACAGAACTGTCCACTCTGCACCAAAAGAAGTTTTAATATTTCATCAACCTGCCTCCATAGGTTTATATGGGACACTGGGGCTTAAGGGTTACCCTCCTTAAAGCAGCACCTACATACACCAAACTTTACAATCTTGTACCTAACAAGATTTTTGATGAAACATATGTGCAGTTTTTTGATATCTAATTCCAAGTATAATTTATTCAAATTATAACTCCATAAAATGATGCATAATTTTAATTTTTAGACACATTTTTTGTAAGATTTAGTTTACTCAAATAATAAATAAGATCCAAAATCCCCTCTGTATATTTTTTAGCATCTAATTTGTCATCAAAAAGAAGCAAGAAAAATTTTAATCTGCCTTTTTCATTATTCTGTTGAATGTCCCAGAAGTAGACATTGACATTTTTACCATAGACTGTAAATGGACATAACGTGCAAGCTGCAGTGTTCCAAACAGGAAGTGATCATGGGGGTGCTTCCAGCTCCATCAACTCTGGCTCCAGTTCACTTTCGATTGAAAATTGTCACCCCTCTCTCTGTAACTGCTGTGGTCAGACTCTCTCTGGTCTTAAAATATTTGTATTAACCCACTCTACATGATCCTGGGTGTTTTTACTATTGTGATTGATGTAAGATATGAACATTAATAACCAACAAATCGGGCGCTTTCTTTCCCTGAGGTCGCTTCTGCTAGAGTTAGCAACAGGTTTGATTGACAGCGTTGTTAAGTGCCCGCTCCCTGCTAAACCAGCGGTGTGGGCGGGAAGGGGCATTATCTTCAACAGCCTCGCTCCAGATTGTCTCTTTAGTTGCTATGATACTCACAGAATGAATTACAAATATGAAACTTGACTCCAAATTCACCTCTATCCCTGCTAGCCTCGATGAGCTTCATTTATCTGAAGCTGAATGTTGTGGGTGACGTCAAACGCATTTCACTTCTTTATACAGTGTCTGGTTTTTACACATAAAATGTATTATTTTTAGATGAAAACATTACATGATGACAAACTTGTAACATATTTATTTCTTACATGTGTGTGAGTAAATTACAGAAGATGTTGCAAACTGATATCTCTAAATTTAAGATTTTTTTCAATTCATCTGCAGTGTCTTGCCTTAAAAAACGTTCATTACAAAAGTCTTCTTTCCCCGAGGTCGATCCTGCTAGCGTTAGCAACAAGATTGACTGACAGTGTTGCTAGGCACTCACTCCGTGCTAAAAAGTGGACCTTCAACAGCCTCGCGCCAGATTGGCTGCTGTGATACTTGTGTTCGGAATTCCAAATATGGAACTCAGCTCCAAATTCACCCCATAAGAGCGAGATGAGCTTCATTTGACCGGAGCATTCAGCTTCAGTTAAATGAAGCTTTGGGTGATATCGCACTCCCTTAGTACACTTTGTTATGCAGTTTATGATTTAGACACAAATGATCAGTATTTCTAAAATGGAAGTGTGTCATAAAAGTAGGCCAGTTGTAATAGTCTAATACACTATAAACTGTTTTGAATCTTGCAGAGAAGGAGGCTACAATAAATGGGCTTATATCACAGTGTTCTGCGTCAGACTGCTAAAAAAATTAGGATTTGTTCACCTACAACTCCCCAGAAAATCAGGCAATCATGTTTATTTTATTTTTAAAAATCAAATGTTTTGTTTGTTTGTTTGTTTTTTGCTCTGTCATGTTTGTAATCATCTTTTTGGTCCCTCATACACTCTATATGCACAAAGCTTTGCTGCCAAACCTCAGCAGCTGCACACTTTAAAGTCATCTCTAAAAAAGCTAAATACTTGGTTGAGCACCTGGAACCATTCCTTAAATAAGGAATCGTTCCTTATTTGGATTGAAATGTTGATGTTCCTTCCTCATACTGGACAGAATGTGTTCCTTCATTTGGAGAATTGCTTAGATTTGATCTTAAAAGCTTTGACTTTTTGGTGAATTAACTCTGCAGAGGTGTCCAAACTATGGCCTGGGAGGTAAATGCAGTCCTTGGGACAATTTTTGTTGGCCCTCATGTGACCGGTGGTCTTCTGCGTTGTGTTGTAAGGGTGCTAAGGAGCCACAAGACCCCGCGGGAACTTTTGGAGTCACTTTTAATCTGTTTCATAAAAAGTATAAAACTTTATGAATATGTGCCGTCGGTCCAGCCCACACTCTTCCCAATACCGGTTTGCAAAGGACTAACAACAACATACCTGTTTCATAAAAAGTATGAAAGTTTATGAACATGTGCCATCGGTCCAGCCCACACTATACAAAAGAAGACAATGGACAAAGTCAACAACTCCCCGCACTTGCTCACATGAACAAACAAAAACAACGAAACAACACAGGAGCTCAATATTAACTTAAATACAAATAAAATATAACCACAGATGTATACAAAGGTAAAGACAATTAAAAGAGGACACTTGGGATCACAATAGATGACTGACCTCTTCCCAATACGGGTTTGCAAAGGGAACAGGTGGGAGTCAAACCCCAAATTTATACCAGGAGCAAGGGACACACGAAGAAGAAAGCAAAACAAAGAAGAAGTGGCTGGAGGACCAAGGCTGCACACAAAATCAAAACACCAGGTATGGACAAAACTGTGACAAACAAAAGCAGCATTTTGTGTAATTATACATTAATTATACATATATATGAACCGGTTACACTCAAGTCTCCTCCTCAATTGGCCCAAGAGAGCTTTTTATTACAAATTTGAGTAATTCTACCACTATTACCTCACTAGCATCACATAGAGCCCCTGCAGTTGTGGTCACACAATGCCAGCATGCAACTCCGAACTCTATACTGGCAGTGGAGCAGCGGAGAATTCCCACAGAAGCTAACGGCATCGGATTATGGAGATATTGTGGATAATTGTTGCGCGCTGGAAGTGTAGAAGAAAGCCTGAAACTTTTATTGGATTTACAATGCTCCATATGGATGGCAGAAGTGGATTTCTACAACTAAATAGGCTAGCAGCTAATCAAGCCATACATTAAGATATGAATATATTTTTACATTGATATTGTTTTTTTGGTTTTTGTTTTTATTTGAATGATTCAACCGTACAATTGAAAAACTGTATGTTTGCCTATTGTCATTAGCATTATAGTCTATTCATTAGGCAGAGAGCAGTTTGAAGAGAAACAATCTCAAATGGTTTTTCGATAAACACTGTCCATTTGCTTAACGGTAATTGACGGAAATTAAAATCACAAACGAAAGTTAAAAGTTATGTTTATTACATTGACACGACTGATTTGCTGCTAACAGGCTACAACATCTGCACATTAGTGAGCGCGTCGTGTTTTCATTGTTTCATCTACTGTATTTCACATCATTTATACTGTAAATCAGTAAACATTATAGATCAGGAGTTCATGATAAAGTCTATTTTTCATAAACATCTCCAGGGACCTTTTTTGGTGATAAAACAGAGAAAAGTAAACCAGATGTCCAGATCTTGAGTTAGGGGAAAATCTACGTGATCTAGTCTTTAAAGTAACACTTGTACGAGGTCAAGGTCACTAACTCATGACCATGACCATAAGGTGAGAATAGGAACATACATTGAACTTTGTCTTTCGGCTCATCTCCTTTACCACAACAGTCTGACCGCATCACTGCAGATGCTGCGCCGATCCAACTATCAATCTCACGCTCCATCCTTCCCTCACTCATGAACAAGACCCCAAGATACTTGAACTCCTCCACTTGAGGCAGAGACTCTCCACCCACCCGGAGAAGACAAGCCACCTTTTTCTGGTGGTTTTCCATGGTCTCAGATTGAGAGGAGCTGGTTGATCTACCCTCTACACACCCTCACCTATGGTCATGAGCTCTGGGTAATGACAGAAAGGACAAGATCTCAAATACAAGCGGCCGAAATGGGCTTCCTCCACTGAGTGGGTAGGCGCACAATGCGTGAATATCTCACTTGTTTGTTGAACTTTGATGGGGGGGGCTTTTGGTTATTTTTCTGACATGAAATCTGTATACACTGGTGTCACTAATCTGGTGATGAATATTTAGACCTGCACCTGTTTTTAATGTTTTAAATGGACTTATTAAGTTATTTGTTTTGTTTTGTATTTATCTGTATTTTAATAAGGTGTTCATGAAAAAGACAGCCTGGTACTCTCATTGGGCTATCCCTGTATAAATAAAGATTAAAGCATACCAAGCAGAACATAGTCAACTGTACTTTATTTAGCCAGAATCTCCCATCAGAAACAAGGATCTGCCACACAACACAGTTGAACAGTTTTATTCACAAACACACAGAACATATAGCATTCTTATAAAAACAGGAGCAAATGTAAAAATCACTAGTGTGCAGCCTCGCCTGCACGCTCCAGCACCACTTTGCATATACACACACACATTGCATGGAGACTTTCACAATCTTTTAAGAGTGATTTGAGAAGAACCCTGAATGTCCAGCAACGCTACACCAGGATTTACAGCAGTGAAAAGTACAAACGTGCCACCTGGCTAGCCCCATGAATCCGGTACTGCTCCAGTGGAGTACCAGTTAGAGCCAGAGAGCAGATTCCTTTAAAGCCCACCTGTGTAACATTTTAGCTAATAGACAATCCAAAAGGAAATAGGTTGGGTTCACGTGACATCACAACATTCTAGTGTCCCTATGGATTAAAACTGACCTGAGACAGGTCTGAACTCTCAGGTGGAGTTCTCTGTGGGACTGTCAGATGCAGATGTGTTGACCTTTGACCTGGTTTATGGGGATAGGTCCAGTAATTACAAAGTTCAGCTGACAGACTGACAGACAAAGTTCTTGTCTGTCAGTGTAAATAAACAAAGTGAAATGATTTTTTTTCACAACAGCTTCAGAAAGTGGAGCCATTATTCAACCCCAAAGACATGATTGCTGTCAGCTGGACTTTAAACCATAAGATTAATATGAAGTTTATGGAGCTGATCCCAAACAAATAAGATCCACAAATGTAGTCATTTCTTTCAAATATCTCATATAATTACATATGACATCAAATTATAACATGAACGCAACCTATTTACTATTTACTATGGGCTTATATTACCATTTATTGGCTGAAATGTTACGCAACAAAGCTTTAACCAAAACCAAAACAAGATGGCACCATCCGTTACCCACAAACCAAGCAGCAACAGACTTATATGTAGATTATAATGGTAAAGAACATTCACCAAGAGAAGAAACTTGGAGAGGTGCTGGAGAGGTGGGGCAGCGGTGGGGCAGAAGAGATCATAAATTGTGTATTGCATGTATGATGATGGACTGGGAAGTAGAGGTCACCCACAGCGTTCGGCACCAATCAAATGAAGCCAATAGAGGCTAAGAGTGAGGTTATTGAAGGGTCTTGCCTCTTTCAGCACGCTGGTTTGGCAGGGGGTGCTTAGCAATGAGGCTGTCAATCAAACCTGTTACTAATGCTAGTGTGAGTGACCTCAGAGTAAAAAGACATGATTTGTCTGTTATTAATGTTTATATCTTGATTAAAGAGTCAAGTAAAAATAGTCAAGTAAAAATCCCAAGATGATGTAGAGTGGGTTAAAACCAACATTTTAAAACCCAAATGATGAGACTGACAGCAGCAGTTACAGAGACTTAAAGATTTTTCAGTAGAAAAGTGAACTGAAGCCAGACCTTGAAGGAACCGCTTTGCGCCCATGCTCACTTCCCATGTGGAACGCAGCGACTAGCAGGGTGGTCCAATGTCCATTTATTTATATATTCTATGGGAAAGAGGTAGGAGAGGGGCAGGACACACCAGGTACAGATGTTCTCAGGAGGCCTCAAGGGGAACATTTGGAGAAGCAGACAGGAGCAGAACATTTAGAGGAGCAGAACATTTGAAGGAGCAGACAGGAGCAGAACATTTGGAGGAGCAGACAGGAGCAGAACATTTGGAGGAGCAGAAAGGGGCAGAACATTTGAAGGAGCAGAACATTTGGAGGAGCAGACAGGAGCAGAACATTTGAATGAGCAGAACATTTGGAGGAGCAGAACATTTGAAGGAGCAGACAGGAGCAGAACATTTGGAGGAGCAGACAGGAGCAGAACATTTGGAGGAGCAGACAGGAGCAGAACATTTGAAGGAGCAGAACATTTGGAGGAGCAGACAGGAGCAGAACATTTGAATGAGCAGAACATTTGGAGGAGCAGAACATTTGAAGGAGCAGACAGGAGCAGAACATTTGGAGGAGCAGACAGGAGCAGAACATTTGGAGGAGCAGACAGGAGCAGAACATTTGGGTAGATAGAAGATAATTTGGTATGTTGCAAAGACACACCTAAACATACATTTTGGTAATTTTCTAAATCTGCAACTTAAAGGCGCTCTAGCTAACCTTTCTATTGGAGGTTATTGGAGGTCGGCCAGCTGTTCGTCTCCATGGAGATATTATTGCTTTTCCTGGAATGTTTCACAGTATGGCATTAAGCCGATCTATCTCTATGGAGATGAACAGCTCACAGTAAGAATGCATGTTTTCCACCGTGTTTCCTTAGCAAATTCTCCAACTGGGAAAGAGTTGAATCCCATACTGTGGAACATTACAAGGCATATCGATTTTAGTCATTTTTAGCTCATTTTCTTTAGATAAGATTTCAGTCATAATTATGTAATATGACCATAATCTATAATCTGTTTAGACTATTTCAGCATTCATTCTCATTTAGATATTTTGTTTTTAAATAAACAAAAGCTACAGTTATGCCATAGTGTAGCATGCATTTGAGAATGTGCCATTTATAGTCATTTATAGTCAACATTTTCCACATGATAGAAATCAGTTCATATAGAAAACATTGTCATTTTTCCCAAATTTAAATTCCGAATTTCTGAGAAAAAAAACCCCCAAAACAAAACAAAAAAAACACCGTATTCTTTTACAGTTTATTGGAGCAGTGCACATTTGCTCTGAAGTAATATTTTTTTTCTGAATCATGGCAATATTGTACATAGGACACAATGTGATGTGAAAAATAAATGTACCATAATACTTAGTAAAAAATGCTCCAGAAAAAAATAACTATCCCATTTGTACAAACTGACTACAGCAGAAATGGTCCTTTGCAAAACAAATCAAATACTTGCAAATAAGTGTACAGTGCAACAGCATTCAAAACAGAGGTATAGATCAGGTTGAATAAATAGTCTAAAATGACAGGAGCCATACTGGGGAAAGATGGGGTAATGGCTAATAGTAATGAGCACCAAAAATGGTGTGGTATTATGTAGGCCTGTCACCATACTTACTGTATCAACTTATTACACACATGATAGAATAATACCTTTTATTTGCACACAGTATGGATTTTAAATTTTTTGGTATTTAAGGGGCCTTTACCCATAGACTGTCTGAAGAAGTGGACTAAGTGAGTGCGATGTCACCCACAGCATTTGGCTCCAGTCAAATGAAGCTCATTGAGGCTAGCAGTTTTAGGGACTAATTTGGAGTCCAGTTCCATATTTGGAATTCCGACTGAGAGTATCATAGTAACCAAAGAGCCAATCCGGAGTGAGGCTGTCAACATCGCACCGCTGGTTTAGCAGGGAATGAGCGCTTAGCAATGCTGTCAATCAAACTGGTTGCTAACGCTAACAGGAGCGACCTCGGGAAAAGAAGGTGCCTGATTTGTATGTTATTAATGTTGATCTCTTGATTTACAGACAAAAGGGAAATTAAAAACCCAGGATCATGTAGAGTGGGTTAATACGAGCATTTAAGACCAAAATGACAGCAGCAGTTACAGAGAGAGGGGACACAGTTTTGACATAAAGTGAATAGGAGTCAGTCGATGGAGCACACCCAGGCTCACTTCCTATTTAGAATGCGGTGGCTAGCAGATTTGACATACACATTTACATATACCGTCTATGCCTGTACCCAATTTTTTTTCCCCCCTTGTACTTGAGGAAAATGTGTCTTGACCAAGTACAGATATATTGTGTAAGCAGATCTTGAGGTCAAAATGCCGTGAATCAAATTTTTTATTGTCAGAGAATCAGGTAATGCACAGTTAGCATGCTAGTGTTGGTTTGTGTTTCTAGCACAGCAACTCATGACCTTTGCAGCACATAATTGGGATGGTCAGAGTACATTTTGTAAGTGGCCAATAACTTTGGACCACTGCAAACCGTTTAAAATTAACTAACTCAAGTGTTCAGTGGTGCCTTTTATAAATCACATTTTTTACAACATAGTTCACATGGGACAAAGTTCACTGGGATGCTCCTGCTTTAGAGTCAGCGTGTCGCTGGTATAAAGTAGATTCAATTGAATTTTTTTATCGTGGTGTTTTTCTTTAGTAATTTATCATATGTGAAAAAGAGTTGTGGTGACAGGCCTAGTCCAGCAGAAGCTTTGGCACAGGAACAGTTACACAGCAAAGATATCAAATCACAAGATCAATCCAAATAGGAGCACTTTTGACAAGGTCCGTTTTCTTCATCTGATGGACTCAAAATGATTTAAATGACCCTAAAATTACCAAAACACAGAAATTCAGATTCATACTCTAAATCTGAATGATTCTGATTTGCGTTTTTTGAAGAGTAGCTCTCCAAAGGACATTTGAAATAAATAATCAAGGCTTAGTGTTCTGAAAGAGAGGGATGGAGGGTGTGTACAGCAGGAATTACAAAACATTGAGTTTGGAGAAGCAGACAGGAGAGTCCATGTGGGATGAGCCAAAATATGGCTCATGTCTCATTCACACACACACACAGTACTAGACATCATACATTGGCTGAACAGGTTGAAGTTTGCATGTCTTTGCTCCTGTTGCCTTCTCCAAAACCAGGAGTGTTGACAATGACAGCGTAAGCGATGGACCCGTGTGTACACAGCACTGGAGCATCACCGGTCTGATGACACAGCCCTCCAGCGGCTTACATTGGTCCCAGCGCACTTCAGAAGGACTTGGACATTGTGCATAATGTTAGAAGTGAATAGAAACCCATCAGTGGAATTGCATCTCAGAATAAAAGATGTCAGGAGCACTGGGAATGGCTCTGAAGGAAAGGGACCCAAAACCAGGCAGGTTTGCATAAATATTTATATAGATCTTAATTGTTTAAATTATCCAATTTAAGCTAAAACATTTGGGATCATAAATACTTTCTAAAAAAATTACAAATTTAACTTCAGGCTGAAACAAAAGAATACAAGTGATATAAGAGTAGGTCACTAAAGCGCACAGACACTAGATTAAAACATCTAGACTGGTCTTACAGAGAGGACTCTGCCTCCTTGCGCTCCTCTGCTCTGGCCCCTACTTGGACAGGCTGCTCCTGCATCTCACTGATCACCTCCAGAGCACTAGAGGCCGCCATCTTACTCTCTGCACTGTTCTTTTTGCCGTCGGCCTTGTCAGCACTGCTGCAGCACTGTTTAGGTGCACACACTGTCCGACAGGCCAGCTCACACTGGGAGTCACGGTTGTCTGAGTTGAAGGTGACGAATTCGGGCTGGATGGTGGTGGCGTGGATGCCCTCGTTGTGGAAGAAGTCCTTGATGCGTTTGGCCACCTCCATGTAGGAGGTGGGGTCGTGGCACTTGATGTGTGCCGTGGCAATGATGCGGCTGCCAGCCAGCTGCCAGATGTGCAGCTCATGGATGGCCAGCACTCCTTCTAGCCGCAGTAACCGCTGGTTCAGACTGTCCATGTTGATCTGCTTGGGCACAGTCTGCAGCAGGATGAGGGCTGACTCTTTAAGCAGGGGGTATGTGGTATAGAGCAAGATGCCGACCATGATGATGCACAGCACGGGGTCCAAGTAGAGCACCCAGCAGGGCCCGGCCATGCGCGCGGCAGAAGGCCCCTCTAGGAGGTCCACGATGGTGTGGTTGATGTGGCGGTGGTCCGTGCTGTGGCGGTTGATGCAGGGGTTGACGCAGTTCTCGTCATCACCGCAAGGCGTCCACACTAAGTAGAAGATGACAGCGGTTACCACAACGATGACGGAGCCCAACGCATCGCCAAGCACGTGCAGGAACACCCCATGCATGTTCAGCTGAGAAGAGTCTGGGGCCGCGTCCAAATCATCAAAGTGCAGGTTCAACTGGGTGGAGTCGGGGTCCTCGTAGTAAGGGCTGCCGTTCACCTGCACCTCCGTGTTGTCCTTGCACTCCAATTCTGCACAACAGGACACAGGTTAATTATAAGTTCGTCTTCAGGTTTTCCAATCTTTACTCACTATAAATGAGTTGAATGACCAACATTCATGTCAGCGTTCTGTATGAGCTGACTAGCACTATACAATGTAAAAAGCCTGTTATAAGAGACAATGAGATAATACAAAACATTTTTGTCTCACAGGTGAACTTTAAATCTATTTTTATGTGCTTCTAACTATGTTCCTACTCCCTTATCATTACTTAACTTTCAGGAATGTGTTGCATTTTGATTGATTCATGTATGTTTGAGTAATTCTGCAATGTTTAGAAAATCTTTGTTTTTACCTACCCCCAATCTCCGCCCACTGTCTTGTATTTACTTACAACTATGATTTTGAGTTTGGATCAGGGTTCAAAAATAAAAATATATGAATGAAAATACGCTGCTCACTACAGTCAGTAGTAGAGTCTTTTTATTATGAGGTTGTTTGAGGTCAGAATTGTATTTTACAATGAACAAATCTATGGATGTTAGAGTTCATTACAAAACACTAGCATATAAAGCACCATATCTTTATGGCACTTGGCCTTATTGCAATCGCAAATACTGATACCAGTCCGATACCACATAGGACATTTGGCTGAGTGGCAACACTCATGCCTCACAGCAAGAGGGTTTGGTTGGATCCCCGGGTCGCCAGGCCTTTCTGTGTGGAGTTTTTCATGTTTTTCCCCGTGTCTGGATGGGTTTCCTCCGGGTACTCCGGTTTCCCCCATCAACCAAAACATGAACGCCCTTCGAGACAACTGTTGTTGTGATTTTGGGCGTTACAAAAATAAATGAATTGAATTAGGGTAAAGAAGTAGACTCAGGCTACGTAGAGCAAAAAATAAAAGGCTCTCTCTAAAGAAAATATTTGAGAATAAATGAGATTTTGAGGACTTAAGTATTAGTCAAATGTATAATGATCTTGACTTCTACTTAGTCACTTTGTACCACAGAGCGTGGATAAAAACAGCAGTGAGGCCTGTAAAAAGACACTCACCATGTGGCTCATTATGCAGAGTAAACAAAGTCTGTTAGGCTGTTGTCGGGCTGCACTCTTCGTAGTTATTTTACCAAGTTCAGCGTCCAGACCAAAGGTTAAATGAAGGTATCAAAGAGGTCACACAAATGGCTTTTCTGTTATTATCAGTGTTTTTTTTATTTTTGCAGCGTGCATTTAACCTAGCGTTAGCATAAGCTGCAGATGCCAACAGTGGCCGTTCGCCTCTATAGGGTTCTCATACTGGAAAACACAGAGTGGCATCAGATCGGTCATTTGGTTCGAGTACTTGCCGATACAATACCTGAAAAAAATTGGGTATCAGAGCTTTTGTCGACTCCAGCATCAGTATGCAAACAACTCTGTTGATTACTTGTTGTTAGAACTGTCACAATAACATATTTTGAAGCAATATATAATGCGGATAAACGATAACATTGAAACCATCTTATGCCACTAAATAAGACAATCTCATTAAACCATAAATACTGCCATTTAAAGACATGAGTTGCAACAAATAAACAGCAGAATGTACCAATAATTAGCCATAAAAGGGACACTCTACAGTTCAAATCATATATTACAACAAAAAATACCCCAAATCTCCCTACTTTGGCAAAGAAAAAGTACTCACGATAAATACTGACCTCTAAAACATCGTGTCACAGCTTTCATATACTGAATGATATGTTGATAATTTGAGTTAATTATTGTGACAGGCCTACTAGGTGTCACTACTTTAGAAAACCAGATGTTTAAACATAGAGCGTTGGTAAAGTTTGACTCTGACTCTCACACGCTCAACTGCTCATCAGCCATGTGCACGTATAGTCACACAGCAGCACCAGCACCAACATCAGCGCCATCACCAGCACCACCAGGCTTATTCAACACTGCAGCCAAGAGACAAGCACGACACAGAGAGAGTGAAAGACAAAGAGTGATCAAGAGGGAGAATAGAGAGAAGATGGGGAAAGAGGACAGCGAGTAATCAAGAGATAAGGTAAGATAGTGGAAGATACAGAGGAGAGGGTTTCAAAAGGGAAGACAGAGATAATGAAAGAAGGAGGAGAGAGAGGGTGAGAGCAAAAGAGAAAGAGGCAGAAAGAGAGAGAGGTGTGTGCAGGGGGAGGTGTCTAATGGTTTTAGAGTGTGGGGGCGACAGGGTGAGTCAGAGCAGCAGCAGATGAGAAAGGGATGCTACAACAGCACAGCAGACTGCTATCTCACTGCTTTCATTTACACAATTTACACAAGAAATACTGCAGACTTTAGCAGAACAAACTAAGAAGAATCTGTGTTCATCTGCAGTGATACAGAGTACAAAAACATAAAAACACTTTCTCTGGATGTACCAATTGAATGATTGGTTTTAATAGAATAATACCTGCCACTTTATTCCAAGATAAATTAATCAATTTTCATTTTAAAGAAGACCTATTGTGCTTGTGTCTGCTCTATAATTATAAACTCATGACACATGACACTCGTGATTTACTCAAGTCACTTTACAGAGATGTTACATTGGAGTCTATTTTTAGTTTATTTTTAAAGTCCATCCATCCATTTTCTTCCGCTTATCCGGAGCTGGGTCACGGGGGCAGCAGTCTAAACAGGGACTCCCAAACTTCCATCACCCCAGACACGTCCTCCAGCTCCTCCGGTGGGACCCCAAGGCGTTCCCAGGCCAGCGAGACATAGTCCTCTCAACGTGTAGAAGCAGCGGCTCGACTCCGAGCTCCTCCCGTGTGACTGAGCTCCTCACCCTATCCCTAAGGGTGCGCCCGGCCACTCTGCGGAGGAAACTAATTTCGGCTGCTTGTATCCGCGATCTTGTCCTTTCGGTCATTACCCAGAGCTCATGACCATAGGTGAGGGTAGGAATGTAGATTGACCGGTAAATCGAGAGCTTCGAGCTGATTCTCATCCCAGCCGCTTCACACTCGGCTGCAAACCGCACCAGTCCCTGCTGCAGGTCCTGGCTCGATGAAGCCATCAGGACCACATCATCCGCAAACAGCAGAGATGAAATCCTGTGGTTCCCAAACCAGACCCCCTCCGGCCCCTGGCTGCGCCTAGAAATTCTGTCCATAAATATAATGAACAGAACCGGTGACAAAGGGCAGCCCTGGCAGAGTCCAACATGCACCGGGAACAGGTCTGACTTACTGCCGACAATGCAAACAGCTCCTGCTCCGGTCATACAGGGACCGGACAGCCCTTAGCAAAGAGCCCCGGACCCCATACTCCCGGAGCACCCCCCAAAGGACACCACGAGGGACACGGTCGAATGCCTTCTCCAGATCCACAAAACACATGTGGACTGGTTGGGCAAACTCCCATGAACCCTCGAGGACCCGATGGAGAGTATAAAGCTGGTCCAGTGTTCCGCGACCAGGACGAAAACCACACTGCTCCTCCTGAATCCGAGGTTCAACTATCGGTTGGATTCTCCTCTCCAGTACCCTGGAGTAAACCTTACCGGGAAGGCTGAGGAGTGTGATTCCCCTGTAATTGGAAGACACCCTCCGGTCCCCCTTCTTATACAGAGGGACCACCATCCCGGTCTGCCACTCCAGTGGTACTGTCCCCGACCGCCACGCGATGTTGCAGAGACGTGTCAACCAAGACAGTCCCACAACACCGAGGAGCTTGCCAACTACCTCAGTGACTTCAGCCAGGGTGATGGACGAGTCCGCCTCCGAGTCCCCAGTCTCTGTTTCCTCCTTGGAAGACATGACGGGGGGATTGAGGAAATCCTCAAAGTATTCCTTCCACCGCCCGACAACATCCCCAGTCGAGGTCAGCAGCTCTCCACCCGCACTGTAAACAGTGTTGGTGAAGCACTGCTTCCCCCTCCTGAGGCGTCTGACGGTTTGCCAGAATTTCTTTGAGGCCGTCCGACAGTCGTCCTCCAGCCTCCCCCAGGATCAGGGAGAAGCTCTCCCGGAGGTGTGAGTTGAAGACCCCTCTGACAGAAGGCTCAGCCAGGCATTCCAAACAGACCCTTACAATACGCTTGGGCCTGCCAGGTCTGTCCGGCTTCCTCCTCCGCCAGCGGATCCAACTCACCACCAGGTGGTGATCGGTTGACAGCTCAGCCCCCCTCTTCACCCAAATGTCCAAGACACGCGGTCGGAGGTCAGATGACATGACAACAAAGTCGATCATCGACCTCCGACCTAGAGTGTCCTGGTGCTACATGCACTGATGGACACCCTGGTGCTCGAACATGGTGTTTGTTATGGACAAACTGTGACTAGCACAGAAGTCCAATAACAAAACACCACTCGGGTTCAGATCAGGGAGGCCGTTCTTCCCAATCACGCCCCTCCAGGTGTCACTGTCATTACCCACATGGGCATTGAAGTCCCCCAGGAGAACAACGGAGTCCCCAGTCGGTGCACTGTCTAGTACCCCTCCCAGGGACTCCAAGAAGGCCAGGTACTCTGCACTGCTGTTTGGCCCGTAGGCCGACACAACAGTGAGAAACCTGTCCCCGACCCGAAGGCGCAGGGATGCGACCTTCTCGTTCACCGGAGTGAACCCCAACACGAAGCGGCTGAGCTGTGGGGCAATGAGCAAGCCCACACCAGCTCGCTGCCGCTCCCCGCGGGCAACACCAGAGAAATGGAGAGAACAGCCCCTCTCAAGAAGAGAGGGGCTTAGATTTTTTAAGTCTATTTTTTAAATTATTTAAAGCTATTTATCTATTATCTTGTTTTATTGCATGTACCATTTTCCTTCTGTTCTGTAACTGTGCGGTGCAATATTGGAATTTCCCCACTGTGGGAATAATAAAGGCATATCTTATCTTATGATTTAAAATGTCCAAATTATAACATAATGATCCACAATGTTCAACTCAAATGACTTAATAGGAGAAACAAATTCACTAACATGTTAAAAAGAAACTACGGTACGCAATGGAAGCTGATGTCACCACAAACATCATCACAACAAAGCGCCGTGCAGCTGTCGGCCCCTCTGATGGATAGCTGTGCTAGCGAGTAACATATTTTTTTCACACACTTGTACCAAAATGGTTACGCAACACTGCTGAATCCTACTAGTATCATCAATTAAGAAAATAAAATTGGAGAATGAAGTAGTGGGCGTGTCAACGAGATTTGATCGGCAAAATGACGTCTTGAAAATAAGCAATTAAAGATTACTTACATGGACAAATCACTCCAAATACAACTTCAGGTGAGTAAATGGTGAGAAGAAACTGTTAGAAGATGGTTAAAATTTTGTAGAATAGGTCCACTTTAAGCAACACATCCAAACTGGTGCCTTCAATTCCCTTTTAAAATTTATTTTGGGATTAGTATTACATGTAACATGATTAAAAGGTCAAAAAAGTCAATTTTGCATAGCTTGTTTAAGTCTTTAAAAATGAATAACTAAGGTTGCCAAAAGAAAACCAGATACTAATCGATTCTAATACGAGTATCGAAATTTGAGCAGGTATTGATACTAAAAATGTCACAAGACAGAAATGACTCTTTGCAATGTTTATAATGATGTCTCTGTATGTTTCACAAGGTCCATGGGTGTATACTACAGAGTAGTATACACCCATGGACCACTATGAACCTACTGCACACTGAGGATTACACACATATAACACACATGAGGATAGAACACAAAGTACCAACATTTAATGTAGAAAATCATATTCTATTGTCTAAAGAAAGAGTATTTTATTATCATTGTGGTATCAGAATCAATATTGAGTCTATTCCTCAGTATTGAAATGGAGTTTAAAATTTTTGCATCACTAAATGTACACTACATTACACTACCACTACCATTACACTACACTACAGTACATTACAGTACACTACATGTAGCAATGCAAAAGTAAATCATTTATAAAATAGAGTTAATGGAATGCAGCTGATGTGCCTTTGTGTAGTTTGGAGCTCAGACACTTCCTGACAGGTCTGGGCTGTTCACGTCCATAGTGTCCAGGAGACATGAGCATGGCATCTGTCCACAGCACAAATGGCTTCTATATCAGTAATGTGGAAGGACTGTACTTATGCAACATCACTCTGGAGTCTGCGGAGGAACGTGGAAATCAAACACACTTTTCTACTTAGTGCTGTCACAGTACTAAAATCTCAAACTCCATTTTGATACTAAGGAATAGACTCAATACTCAATATCATTCTGATACCACGATGACAATAAAAACATCTTTTCTTTAGACAATAGAATGTGATTTTCCACATTAAATGTTGGTACTTTGTGTTCTATTCCCATGTGTGCTGTAGTGGTCCATGGGTCTATACTAGTCTGTGACTTATACTTGTGAAAGATACAGAGACACATCATTATAAACATATTCAGGAAAGGTTCATTTCTGTCCTGTGAATGTGATTGTTTTAACATCAGTTTCTACTCAAATAAATATCTAGTTTCAATACTGGTTTTAATATGAATTTGCATCAGATTTGATACTTTTGCCAACCCTAGTCTGTACAGTGCAGATAATGACTGCTGTCAGCCCCTCCTATGGATAAGAGAACATCACACAAGCGAAGAGAGGATTTTTTTTCTATTTGTACCAAAATGACTACGCGACACTGCCGAATCTTATTCTTAAAAATAAAATTGGAGAACGATGTAAGTACAGAAGAGTGGGAGTATGCTGATGGAGATGAAAATGGGACTTGATCAGCAAAATTGTGTTTTGAAAATAAGTGCTTACAGATTACACAAACATGCACAATTCACTCCAAATACAACTTTGGGTGAGTAAATGGTGAGGGGAAACAACTGTAACATCGTCAAAAGCTCTGAAAAGTCTATTTTGCAGAATAGTTTTGCTTAAAAAAAAGAAAAAAAAAAAAAAATTATTGCCTTAATGATTTGCTGATTGCGTCCATTCAAATTGCGATTTTGGTTCATTGTGATTAATGTTGCAGCCCTGCGTCCGCCCCAGTATCAGCTCCATTCTGAAACTCAACAAGAGAAGCACTCATTTTCACTTCCTCACTTTGTCACCAAATCAACGTTTGATTATCAAAAACAAAATATTTCCTTTTATCAGCGAGTGCAATGAACACGCTTAAAATTCTACCACAATGAACTACAGAGTCAATAAAAGTACGTTCACTTACATTCACAATTACTACGCAAGAGTGAACTGTTTTATGAGTGAACGATTTACGCATCAGAACTACTAGTGGTGTTACAATACAATTTCAAACCACTTTTTGATACTAAGGAATATACTCGGTACCCAATAGCGATTCTAAAAACACAATAATAGAAAAGACCCTTTATGCAATAGGTAGACTGTTCAACATTAAATAATACTTTCCAGGCATGGAACTATACTGAAGTTTTTGTCACGATTATCATGGCTAAAATAATTGCGATTTACGATTATGGCCAGTCAACAACTGTTATAGTATTGAACTTTGTGAAAACAACATTGGTGTTTGTGTCTGTATACATTATAATTTGTGTGTTTTGGGGGGTTTGCTATTCACTATGAACCAGACATAATATGTTCTTAATAAAGTTTGAATTGAACATAACAATAATGTAGAAGATCATCATTACTACGTTTTTGTGCACATTCAAGACGATCATTTTTGTTGGCGATTATCACAATTACATAAAATGTCCCCGAACAATTATTTTCAACCTTTAAAAAAAAAAAAAAAAAAAAATCACAATAAGCGTTGTTTATTCTTCCATCCTTAGTTAACATGTGTGCTTATATGTGTGTAATCCATGGACATACACTAGTCTGTGCGTCTTGCACTAGTCTGTGCGTCTTGCACTAGTCTGTGCGTCTTGCACTAGTCTGTGCGTCTTGCACTAGTCTGTGCGTCTTGCACTAGTCTGTGCGTCTTGCACTAGTCTGTGCGTCTTGCACTAGTCTGTGCGTCTTGCACTAGTCTGTGCGTCTTGCACTAGTCTGTGCGTCTTGCACTAGTCTAACTAAGCTCAAGATCATTCTATAGCGATTCTGGAAAAGGTTCGTTTCTTGTATCTGATTTTCGATACTTCTAACAACCCTATTTCTATTCATTTCCAGAGCGTGTGTAGATTGGGATGAATGATGTCTTCTTTTCCACATATGTTCTAATCCCGGGCACATTGTTGAAATACGGACAGATAAAACAGGTACAGCTGTAACAGATCAATAGTGTGATCATGTGTGTGGACATCTTAAATGGGTCACATAGGGAGACATATGGCGAGGCTTACCGTTCCTGCGGTCCGAGCGGCCGTCCCCGGGGCTGCTGTGGTTCACCAGGTGATTGGTCTCCTCTCCACAAGAGCCAGCCTTCAGAGCTTTGGCCTTGTGGCTCTTTCCTCCGTGCGTGTGCCCCCCTCCCCCTGCGCCGTGCGAATGCCCGTGCCCCCCGCCGGAGTGTCCATGGAACAGACACAGGCCGAGCAGGTTGACCAGGAGCCCCGCGGCCCCCACCCCGATCACCACCAAGGGCCCCTCGATCTCGTGTGGCTCGGTGAAGCGCTCGATCGCCTCCAGGACGATGGTGAAGCACAGCGCGGTCAGGAACACGGCGTTGACCAGGGCGCCCATCACCTCCGCCCGGATCCAGCCGAACGTGTTCTTGTTGGTGGCCTGAGTCTTCTCCGCGAACCGGACCGCCACGAGAGCCACGACCAGCGCGATGACGTCCGACAACATGTGGAACGAGTCCGACAGCATGGACAGGGACGAGGTGATCCGGCTCACCACCACCTCCACCACGAAGAAGCCGAAAGTCATGGACAGCATACACAGCAAACGGGCACGATTCGGCTCACACGCCATCTTTCTTTTCTTCCTCCAGATAAAAAGTAGTGTTCCTTATCTTGTCGTTAGCGCATAAAGGCTGGGTTAGCCCACTGACCGCGGAACTGCGACTTCGAGCTAATCGTTGGAGCTTCAGAGACAATACGGAGCGAGGCTAACGGGCGTCCCCGGTGTGTCGGGTCATCACACACGGTTATACAGCCTCGGTCCGAAACACGAACAAAAGTGAGAGTAAAGGGTGTGCTGTGGCAGGCACACGGCGCTCCTCTGCTCTCCTCTGCGCTACTCTGCACTCCGGCCGCTTCCACAAGTGTTTTGCCGACGAGCCGCGCTTTGCAGACGGCGAAAAGTTTTGCACCCGGGCCGCCGGTGTTCCACACAGACCCGTGACCCGGAGTCCCGCCCCCTGAGCAGGCCGCAGGAAATGATTGGTGGAGAGATGGAGAGGGTGGACATGTTTGGTCGGACTTTGGAGCTCATGTCTGTGGGCCAATCAGCAGCGGTTGCTAAGCACGCTAACAGCGGCTGTGTTCTCGCGCGATGTTGACGTTATTTTACGCAACACATTTTATGAGAGGAATTAAACAGAAATTATGGTCTCAAAAAATAACAAAATAAATAAATACAGAAATTATGGTCTCATTAAATTAATAAGTAATATTGTTTTATTCTTTTTATTGGCTTTTGATCTGCTTAACTTAGTTATCTGCATTATGTTCAGTTTACTGCATAAACAGGATGGTTTTTTTTTTTATTTATTCTTTTATCTGTTTCTGTGCCACCATTTAAAACCTTTTCAGTCCAAATCACACATTCAGTGACAAAAATATGGTCCATAACCCTCCCCTGATTCATTTTCATCAAACAAACATAAGTCTTTTGGTATGAAAATGGTTGAGTGATGACCCTTTGGGGAAGACTGTTTGTTGTATGAGTTCTGGAATTTGACTTACCATTATATAGTACCATATATTTAGAAAACAAAGTTGTCTAACTAGCTTGTAGTCGTAAATGCATGTTTACTATGCTGTAGTGGTTGTGTTACATTGGCCTTTTAACAAACACTGAGCTATGTTGTCATGGTTCTAAAATTTCCGATACCAATTCCCATACAAAAATGATAATTAAAAAAAACCCAAAAAACACATGCGATTTCCAACATTAAATGGTAGTACTTTTTCTATTCTCACGTGCATTATATGTGTGTAATTCCTCAGTGTCCAGTACGTTCACAGTGGTCTGTGGGTATATACTAGTCTGTGTCATACTTGTGAAAGATACAGCTAAACATCATTCTAAACATATTCAGGAAAGGGTCATTTCTGTCCTATCAATAGTTTTAATACTAGATTTAGTATCAGTATGTGATTTTCGATACCTTTGACAACCATATATTGATCTACAATTACTTACTGCACTTGGGTTTTGGAGAACGACTAGCTGCCTGAAGATACAACATCAGAATCAAATATTTTCACACCAAAAACATAAAACACATTAATTATAAAATTAGTAAAACAACCAACAATCATAACAATATCTGTTAGTTTTAAATTAAATCTAGCTTATGTTACAATCATATTAACATATACAAGTCGTTGTGTCTCTGTGGTTATCGGAGGCCAAGGATCTGCCTGCTCTTGGCCTGACACACTTTCTCCATGTCACTGAGGGCTTGGGCACGCAGGTTAGCTATGTGGAGCCTCCTTAGGATCAGCTGCTGCGACTCAGCGGTCAGCGGTCTCACATTTTCTTTGCTCTCCCCGGCAAAATGCACCTTCTTCTTCCCCGGTGAAGTTTTATCCGCCAAAGCTATGAAACAGCAGAGAGTGCATCAACTTTTTAAACTGCTTTGAGAAATGTATTCAGTTTGGTCAGATGTAGGGTTGGAAGACACATGCAAAACCTTCAAAAGACAATAGAAACAATATGAATTTTATTAATTGATACGTTGCAGTTGATGTCATCAACTTTCCATGGGGGTGTGATGCTAACTGTAGGTACTGCTTTGTCTGAAGCTCTGTGCTAAAACAAAGCTCACATTATAGTCTCATTTGAGTAACAATCTGACCATAAAGAACTGACTTGGTTGGAATTACAACAGGTGAGCTTTTGTGCTGTTAAACAAATCAAAAATTAGCATTAGCCAATGTTTTTTTCAGTTAGTCACTCTCATTTTTGTTAAAAATCAACCCCTTAAACTATAAACACTCATTCACATGCTCCTTAAAATGTGTTGTTTAAATCCATTTTGTAATTTTGAGTTTTCAGACTTGGATCCTAAAAAGATCTGGCATTGTTTACTCCTGTGTGCTTTGCATCTCCATGGTAATTGCTGAACATTCCAGCATAGGTATACATGCAGTACACCCCCAGCATGACGTTACTGCAAAGTATCAATATTGATAGAAATTGTTAAAATGTCTTTATTACATAAGTCATAAGGAATAAATATATGGATATAAACATGCAGTTAATAAGCATATATATTCAGAGTGAAATGTTTGGAAGGTACTGTGTCCCGTGCTCCTCAGCTCAAGCCCATACCTATGTCTTTGGAATAAAACGGAGACAGCTCCCTCTGCTGGTGAAGGCGGTTGTAAGTTTTCAGTAAACTTTCAGCTCTTTAAAAAAAAAAAAAAAAAAAAAAAATTAATAAAAAAAAAAAAGAGGAAAGACCCCCCCTCCCAAAAATGAAAATTTACCGGGCAAGTTTCTCATTGGAAAGCTGCTCTCGCACACAAAGTTCCTGCTCTCTTTCTGCAAAACAAAATGTTACAAAGTGAATTCAGAGACTGGAAAACCCAGCTCTGTTAAAAGTTAGCAGGAAATAAACAGGGCTATAGCATGGTGAAAACAACCAAACAAACACATGAACCAATACATTGGTTCTTAATCCCAAACAATTCAGCAATAAAAAAGGACTGCATGAGGACAGGAGGAGGAATCATCTCCAACTTTATGTATCAAAACGTTTTCTGAAGCAATATTTCATCTCTCCCTGTGTGTTATATATAGCCACACAACTACATGTTTTATGGCTCAGTGAGTGAAAAACTACAGTTGGCCAAAACTATCTTGATCTAATTTGAGTGGGACTTGTTTAACAGCACAAATGAGCTCACTTGTTGCTTCATATTATGTTCACATTCTAGAAACTATGATATGATTTCAGAGGGCAGGGGCCTATTGATAGTTTTCATGCACGTCTATGGCTGAAAGTTCAGCAGTAATCATGGTTACACAATGCAAACACCAGATAAATGTTAAAACTGAAGAAAAATAAATAAACACCACATTTTAGGAGCCTATGAATAATATAAGCATTCATGGTCCTGGTTAGGAGTTTGATTTTCAACAAAAAAGGTGAGTGACTGACTGAAAAACTGTTGGCTAATGTTAGTTAGCTTGTGACTGTCACAGAGGGACTTGTTTAACAGCACAAATCATCTCACCTGTTGTAGTTCCAGCTAGGATTGTTCTTTTTGGACAGATTTTTGCTAAAATAAGATTAAAGTCTAACTTGAGTAACAAAGCCTCACACTCTATATGAAACAAAAACAGGCACAGAGAAATCAGGTCAAATAATGTGCAAGCTGACAGTTAAACAGCAAATTCTACCATAAAACTCTGACCTGTCCACCAACTCTGCATGTTGAGATGTCAGATGAACACAACCAGTTCTGTGTTATTGATCAGTGGTAACTGTGTGTGTGTGCGTGTGTGTGTGTGTAGCAGACTCACTCTCTAGCCTCTCCTCCCTCTCCTTCAGGGCCCTCTCGCGCTCCTTCACAGCCTGCTCTCTCAGTTTGAGTTGGGTCTCACTAGCTGTGGGTGGGGTGGGGGTGGAGGGAGTGGGGGTCTGCTGGGGACAGTCTCCAGACCTTCTCTGGGCTTTCTCCTGGGCCTTTCTCTGCTGCTCAGCCACGACCTCAGACAGCAAGCTGCACTGGAGAATGGACTCCACTGAGGGTCGCAGGTAATCCTGAACAACACAGTAAAAGTCATGGAGGGCTGGATTCTGAAACAGCCATTTGGAGCTTATAATATAACAATGCTTATGCTCATAATTACTCATTTGAATCATCTTTCAATATATTTTAGCTGGATCCATATGTAACATCAGAGGAGGGTAGAGAAGCCAAAAACTGTACTAAAGTAATATTATTTTAAAATAACATTAGTCTTACATAAGTAGAATTACAGAGTAGTGGTCCAAGAAATTATTTGGGAAAACTACTACCAAGTAAGTAAAGTATTACTAAGTATTCCCCAGGCCCTCAAATTTCTATTGACGGACCTGGTTCAAAGATGTTCATATTGTCAACATAAAGCTTTTGTCACTTGTAAATTTACACACAGTGGGAAATGTAACCAAAACTTACTTAAATATGGGGGGTGGGAGTAAAGTATGCCACTAGAAAAGTACAATTTAAAGAAATTGTACTTAAAAAGCAACTCAAGTTAGTGAGTAAATGTAACTGAGTAATACCCACCTCTGTTTATCAATACATATCATGGGTGTGGGCCATTTGCCAAAAGGTATACATCAATTTTTTTTTACCCAGATCATAATTTCAACTTTCTCATTATTCCTGTAAATGTAGTATCTTGATATTGTTCTGAAGTAGTAAATAAAAGCATCTGCTCCTTTTAGCAGATCACACTTCACCGTAATTGGCTAAAGTATTATAAATGCTGACCATAGGAGGTGTGGAAGGGAAAAATAAACTTTGCCAGCCCTGCTTAGCTTCTGAGATCTGATGAGATTTGGAAGTCACAAGCGGATATGGCTGATATTCCAGGACAGATAAAGCCTAGTTCCTGACACTGGTGTTGTGCAGTTGCCAAATGCAGTAGAGTAGAACCTTGAGATGCAGCATTTTGCAAAGCAGCGAGTTGAGCTCCTCAGAGTATCTGTATGGGAGCCTCCTGAAGCGGCCCTCACGGATCTTCTCTGCCAGCTCTTTCTGGTTAAAGGCAGTGAAAGGAGGCCTGGGACACACAGGGAACAGGTCAAACAGGTCAATCAAAGGCCCAATCTTTTCAAAGGCCAACTTTAGATACTTACGAGAGTGCACAGAGCTCATAAAGCAGACAGCCCAGAGACCAGATATCAGACTTCTCATTGTAGGACATCTGGTTCATTTGCTCCTGGAGACAAGGGTGTCACAGTTAGTACATGCAAAACAAAAAAAGGAGAGAAAAAACAGCAGTGATTTTGAAAATGAAAGCAAGCATAGCACTTGATATTGCATTTCCCATTCATATTTCCCATTGCCTTCTCAGGGGAAGAAAATTTATATATATATATATATATATATATATATATATATATATATGAAAGTTAAATTATGAGAATAAAAAGGCACAACAGAGGCCAACAGTCCTGTGGGGAAAAAATTTATGGGAGATTTACTTAAAAGAACCTCAACGGGCTTTGACTTTTGAGCTCCATACCCCACCCTCCTGTAACCCTGTGTGCCAGGTGCCCTCCCATTCTCTAGGTGACATGCATGCAAGTGACTGTAATACCCGCTGCGTACAGGAGACATGTAGTAGGGTGTCCCCACAAAGGTCTTGGCGAAGCTGGTGTCGTGGTTGAGGATGCGGGCCAGTCCAAAGTCTCCCAGCTTTACGTTGTGTTTGCTGTCGAGGAAGATGTTGGCAGGTTTCAGGTCTCTGTGCAGGACTGTGGCCCTGCCATCACTGTGTCTGTGGCACTCACGCAGGGCCAGGGCCAGCTGAGCCATCACCCGCAGTATGAAAGCCTCCTCCAGGTGGCGCCTAAGAGCACAGACAAAACATGAAGCTTAAAGTGCATATGACAGGTTTCTATGTTGTTTTTGTAGTTATGACTGGGTTTGGTGGTTAAGCCGCGGTTTGTGGGGAAAAACACAGAGAACTGCTAATTCCTGTATTTTTGTACTTCTCAGAATACCTCTACCTGTGTCATCAACACGGAAAATTCCATCAAAATGAAGGCACAATTTATGCACTATGAAGACAATTTACAGTTTAACAAAACAAAAATATTGTCCATTATATTGCATAGCAGTTAAATGATTATACAAATGAAATTTAACTAAACCCAAAGAAATACAACCTGCCACTTTCAAAAAAAAAAAAAAAAAAAGCCAGAAGTTGCTATAAAAGAAGCGGTGTTGGTGCCCCCAAGTACGAGCTGAGTACGAGCTGACCTGTCTCTAATGCAGCAGCTGATGAGGCTGGCCAGGTCTCCGCCCTCGCAGTGCTCCATGACGATGTAGAGTGTGGTGTTGCAGCGGTCGATGATGCGGTCATAGTAGCGCACAATATTTGGGTGCTTCAGCTCTCTCAGGAGATTCACCTCTGACACCAACATCTGCTTCTCACTCTCCCCCATCGCACCATAGTCCAGCTCCTTCCACACCAGGATCTGAGGGCACATAGGGAGGGATTTAACTGGCTAAATAAATTCTTGGTCGACTAAAGACATGTCCTGATCATCGATTAGTTGACTACAAAGTGGGCGTGGCAAAAGCTGTCAAAAGTATTACACGTCTCTGTGCATCTGACCCAAAGTGCACTCACAAGACCACACCTGCAGGGGGAGTTCATGCAAAAACTATTTATGCAGAAAAAAGTACTGGGAAACAATGCACTTATATAAAGACAGATTACACTTGTGAATCATGAGTTTAATCTACCTTTTTAGATAGAAATAACAAAAAATATAAAAACTTCAGCTAACTCACTAACTTCTCTTTTCTGCTGTTGTCCCATGTAAATACTTATCTAAATAAAATGATCAGTCAACTAATACACATTTTGTCCAACTATGAATACACACTGACCGACTGATCAACCAAATGCCGACTGCTACACGCAGGACAAACAGAATGAAAACAGGACATTAAAGTAGTGGTGGTTGCTAATGCTAGCTGAGGTTCGGCTATCTGCTTGTCTCCACAGACATGTTATTGCATTAAAATAAACATATTTTCACCTTGCTGATATTTTTTAAATACCACACTGTGGAACATAGGCAAAGCAATCACCAGGGAAACAAGCAGGCAGCAGAACCTCATTAGAAAAGTTAAATACATTTAAAAGATGCACTGTTTCACTTTTCTGATGTAGAGTTAGCCAGCTTGCTCATCTCCATGGTGATGTTATGTACCTGGGGATGTTCCACAGTATGGCATTACAGGCCAGCTCTGGAGACCCTGCTCACTGCAAAAGTGAAAGTTTTTAAGGGACTGTTGAGCAATGAAAACACTTGTGATTAAAGACATGTGAGACAGAAAAGTGTGTCATTGTTATACTGTGGAACATTAGAGCAAAGCAACGACATCTCCATGGAGACAAGCAGAAATGTTATCTAGTGGATCTTTAACACCCCAGTGAAAAGGTGACTAGTGACTAGTTTGAGCCTGAAGTATCTAGATAAGAAAGGCAGTCACCACAAAACAAAATACAATCTAACAGTTCTGTCGACTGTCCATGGGTGACACGGAGTCCGCCTCTTTCCTACACGATTCCTTTAAACACAGACTGCACTATTGCTGGAAACACGACTCACTTTTCCGTCCGATTTGCGCCTGATCTTCTGACATCGTCCATAAGATCCGGAGCCGATGGTGAGTAGCACCTCGTAGTCGTTCACACGGGACGGCATCGCTCCGGTAACGCGCCGCAGCGTGTCCGTGTCCTCGCGGAGCGTTAGCTCTGCTCCCTTACAAGCCCAATAAAAACAGATTTTATAACACTGGTCCTGCGCTCTGGAGGCCGCACGGTGCACAGCTCTGTTCGGTGTGTTTGTTGTTCGTTGTTGCAGATGGTTGTAGCAGATCAGACCAAACAGGAAGTGCTCGGCTTCGGTTTAAATTGGTGCCGAAAAGGCCGTTCCTGATTGGACAGCTGTGCTCCGAGCCGGTCGCTAATTGGCTGTCGAGAAGCAACAGTTGGAGGCGTTGCTAAGCTCCGAAGCGCACGGCAGGAGCGGGAAGCGTCTGCAGTGCACCGTGTGGACAATGGAGGGCGCGCTCTCACACACACTCACAGTATGGCACATGCGCTCACTGGACAAACCAAAAGAACCAAAGTAAGAGCTATGATAAGGACTCACATTTGTTACTGAAGTAGCCTAAAAGTAAAGATACTGGAGCAAAAAACACTCAAGTAAAAAGAAAAGTACGTCCATCATGAAAAAAATCTGCTTAAATAAAATTAATACTAAACTATCTGTGTAGACCCTCAGTCGTCCAGGTCTGATCCATAGCAAACAACGAAGTTAAATCTGTCAACTGGACAAATCTTGTAGGAGTGAAGACGTTTCACTGCTCATCCATTCTTCAGTTCTGGTCAGATGCTGGTGGCCACTGCCTTTTAAATCTAACTGAGGGGAGGGGCTAACCACACTGAAACTGTAAACAGCTATTGTCTCCAGTTTCAGCTGAAACTACCCTATTCAGCCCTTAACGACCCTGCTATTGTTCTCATTGTTCTGGGTCTGAGGATGGAGTTATAGATGGCGGAGAGATTATGTCTCAGGCCCCCATTCCTGTTTAAGGAAGGATTCTTTTTCCTAACAAAAATAGCTTCTTTAACTCCCCTCTCAAACCATTTCTTTTCTCTGGCTAAGATCTGAACATCACTATCTACAAAGGAGTGGTTAGTGGCTTTAAGATGGAGATGTACGGCAGGCTGGGGTCCAGAGGAACTCTCATGCTGGTGTTGGTACATCCTCTTATGGAGCAGCTGTTTAGTTTCTCCAATGTAACGCTCAGTGCACTCTTCACTACACTGAATGGAGTAGACTACATTACTTTGTTTATGGCTCGGAATTTTGTCCTTAGGGTGAACCAATTTTTGCCTTAAAGTGTTTGTGGGTTTGAAAAAGACAGGAATCTCATACTGTCAGAAGATTCTCTGAAGTTTCTCAGACACACCCGCAGTGTAAGGGATGGTAACACCTCTCCTTCTAGGTTCAGATTCCTTGCTGTCCTGTATTTTAGCTCATTTTGAACTATTGAAGGCCCATTTTGGATATCCACAAGCAGAGAGGGCTTTTTCCATGTGTTGCTCCTCCTTCACTTTTCCCTCTGTATTTGTAGGCACCACTTGAGCTCTGTGTTGTAGTGTATGGACCACTCCGAGTTTGTGCTGCAGTGGATGGTGTGAGTCAAACAGCAGGTATTGGTCCGTATGTGTGGGCTTCCTGTAAACTTCTACCTGGAGTCGCCGGTCCTCTTCTATTGTTACTGCACAATCTAAAAAGGCCAGTTTGTTCTCCTTGGCTTCTTCTCGTGTGAACTTGATGTTTGGATCCACCACATTAATATGTGCAATAAAAGGCTCCAGATCATGAATTTTGATTTTCAGTTTGGCCACATTGTATGTGATAGAACTCCTTCTTTGTGGATCTTAGGGAGACCATAGATACAAGGAATGGAATCACCAAGATAGAGTCTGTAATACAGCTGTCTATCAATGGCTTCCTCCTTCTCCAGCTTCTGCAACATAACATCAGAGGAAAGGAAGGCTCTCACTACACTAGAAAAGGACCACAGCATCAACATTTTGCCAGCTGACAAAGGGAGATGCACCGTGATCCTGAACTCAGCTGATTACGAGGCTAAAGTGAACAGCCTCCTCAGTGACACCGCCACCTATGAACTGCTGAAATGAGATCCCACCAATGGGTACAGGAAGAAAATCATAGACTGCTTGCTAGGCTTAAAACTTCTGAAAAGTCAATTTTGCAGGGTAGGACTGTTTTAAATAAATGCATTATGTAGGCTATTTTTCCCACTGAGAAAGTTGTGTCAAGTGAATGTAGTTAGACTATAATTAAAGTAAGATCAGCATAATCAAAATCCTGTGATCAGTAATCAGTAAATGTACACTGAGTAAGGTACAAAAAGGACTTTCACGGGCCTTTATTGGTGACCCTTGTATTACCATGTGGGCTTTTTGCTACACCGTACTCATGTTCATGCATATGGAGCTGATCTTTGGCTGTGTGCCTCCTGCATGCGCTCTCCCCTCCAGGGCACAGTGGGGTGCTGCCAGTCTGTGTTTTCAAAGGCCAGGGTCTCCTCTGAGATGTGCGTCTGAGCCATATAACCATGGGACAACCATGGGACAACCATGGGACAACCATGGGACAACCATGGGACAACCATGGGACAACCATGGGACAACCATGGGACAACCATGGGACAACCATGGGACAACCATGGGAGAAGCACAGGGGACAGACATGCAAATACCCCCACCAAGACCACAGGGGCTCAGGGCCAGAGGAGGCAGAGCGAGGTCCTACTGAAGGTATATCCCTGTGATGTCATTGGGCAATGTGAAGCAACCTCTGACCTTTTAGCAATAAGATAACCACTCAACAATTGAAAGACATTTCAGTGTAACAATGTGTCTAAAAAAGGTTTGTTTGATTTGTTTTCATACCTGAGTTTGGACTGTTCACTAGTGCCGTCTTCCTGCTGGTGAGGGCAGGACTAGTGCCGTCTTCCTGCTGGTGAGGGCAGGACGACAGCGCCATCTGCAGTCCAACTTCTTCAGGACAGTATCCCAGAAGAACATAGCCAGAGTCCGTCCCATTCTCTCTCGGGCCAACACAGAGACGCTGATGCATGCTTTTATCACCAGTCGTATAGACTACTGTAATGCCCTGCTCTCTGGTCTTCCCAAAAAGGCGATTTCAGGTCTACAATTATTACAAAATTCAGCAGCACGTGTCCTGACTAAGACCAGGGGGCGGGACCACATTACACCGGTATTAGAATCCCTGCATTGGCTCCCTGTGTGTTTCAGGATCGATTTTAAAGTTCTTTTACTGGTTTTTAAATGTCTTAATGGTCTTGGGCCTTCTTATCTTACAGAACTGCTTTTATCCTATGAACCCTCGCGGCCCCTGCGCTCCTCCGGCAGCAGGCTCCTAGTCATTCCCAAAGTCAGGACACACACGCATGGAGAGGCCTCTTTCCAGTTTTATGGCCCCCGTCTATGGAACAGCCTGCCGGAGGACCTCAGGGCCGCAGAGAACATTCAGGTTTTTAAAAGCAGGCTCAAGACCCATCTTTTTAGCATAGCTTTTGATTAGTATTTATCATTTTAGTTTACTTCTCTATTTATTTAGTCTTATTTAGGCTGGCTAGTGTGTTTATGTTTTACTTATGTTTTATTTACCTGTTTAGTTTTGACTTATTTTATTATTTATTGATTATTTTATTATTTATTGATTATTTATTTTATTATTTATTGACTTATTTATTAGGTTTGACTTATTTTATTATTTTTAATCATTTTAGATTTGCCAGTGTTTCCTCTGAGGAGCCCTCTGCACCGGGAGCTGTGGTTGGCTGTGGCTGCTGGGCCCTGGCTCGTGGGCCCTGGAGGTTTGGTCTTGACCTCATCTCTTCTCGAGGCCCTGGGCTGGTGTCCTGTGGCTGTGGGTGACCCTGTTCCTGGTGCAGATGGTTCCTCTGGTGGCGCTCTCTCATCTGGTTCATCTTTATCCAGCCTGTTCCACTTAAACATATTTTAAATGAAACTGAGGTATTTTAACATGTGTTGAGGTGGGGGGTGGGAGTGTGTGTTGGGGTGGGGGGTTGTTTGGTTATGATTATTGATGTGTTGGGGTTGGGTTGTTGGGCTGTCGGGTGGCTGGGTGGGTTTGGTGGGTGGGACTGATTTTAATGCTTTGTAAAGCACTTTGTGTTACTTTTTTTGTATGAAAAAGTGCTATATAAATAAAGTTTGATTTGATTTGATTTGAGATGTGAGAGTAAAAAACACCCTGAACAAAAATGATGGTACCCGTAGAAAAGACTGAAAATAATGCTACCAAAGGGACATGTTAATCCAAGGTGTGTCCACTAATTAGAGGAAACATTGGACTATTCTAAAGTGGCCTTCTATGAGCCCTGACCTAAATCCTATTGAGCATCTTTGGTAGGAGCTGAAACATGCCGTCTGGAAAAGGCACCCTTCAAACCTGAGACAACTGGAGCAGTTTGCTCATGAGGAGTGGGCCAAAATACCCGCTGAGAGGTGCAGAAGTGTCATTGATAGTTACAGGAATCGTTTGATTGCGGTGATTGCCTCAAAAGGTTGTGCAACAAAATATTAAGTTAAGGGTACCATCATTTTTGTCCAGGCCCGTTTCATTTGTTTGTTTGTTGTTGGTTTTTTAAAAATAATTGTATTGAAGCATGGTTGATAAGCAATGTCTGACTTTCATTGGTTAAATTTCATAGAATTTTTATTTATTATTACTTTTGTCAGTTTCAAGTTATTTCTGTGACCATTGTGAGTTTTTCTTTCACAATTTTGTCCATGTGTGTAGTCCCATGGGCATCTTTCCGTATTCTCTCCTTAATCCAGTGATGGTGTTTATCGTCCTGTCCCTGTGTTTGCTCTGTCCCATGACATAATGTGGTTCTCTCTTTTGCAGGGGTCAGAAATGAATGATTTGAGTTGCTTCAGTTCTGCTTTGTGTTTAATTGTAAAACTGGACAATTAAACACATAGCACATATCTGTCTGAAGGGAGAAGCTAACTACACTGAAACTGTAAACAGCTACCTCACCTTTAATGGCCCTACTGGTTTGCTCTATTGTTCTCTTTGTTTCCTTTGTTTGCTTTGAGTCTGAGGATGGAATTGTCAGTCAGTGATGTCTAAGGCCCCATTCTCACATTCTGTACTATGTTCCTTTTTCCGTGTAGTGAACGCCCTCCCTGTTTTCCTGATGTATGTTTTATTGAAAGAGATGCAGGGTATTTCATATATGACATTAATTGTATTGTGTATAAATGTATGTACGGCGACCTTGAGAGCCTTGAAAGGCGCCTAACAAATAAAATGTATTATTATTATTATTATTAGATTTGTGCTCTGGTTCGATTTTGGGTGGGCGCATTGTCTGAGCTTTCTCTTACTGGTGTTTTTCATCACTCTCTGAACTCTCTCTGTTATACCCCCAGTGTACGGTAACCATGGCTATACTCTTTTTGTTTTAATTTGTTTTTTCTGGCTGTTCATTGTTTTCCTGGACTTGTTGGCCTGAAAAAATAATCTATTAAAAAAGTCCGATTGCAGATGTGTTGACCTAGTTTATGCTTAATATCTCTGTAATTACTGGGCCTATCCACATGAAACATAAATTTGTACTTAAGTCAGTTTTAAAGTGGATACGTTATACTTTTACTTCACTACAGGAAAGGTATCTCTACTTTTTACTCCACAAAATTAGTTAAAAGTAAAAGTCTTTTTTAGTACTGTTTGAGACCTGGTGAAAAGCCTGAGGGGTTCATTTTTAACATGTTTGTAGCAAACAAAAAGAAATAGAAATAAAAATGGCTAGATAAAAATGATTGATTCTGTTGTTTCTGATGACCAAAATTCAAAACCTGTGCAAAATACTTTTACTTTTTAAAGTACATTTTTATAGTGGTACTTTAATTCTTCTATATAGATTATTTCATGTGATACTTTTACTTGAGCATTTTTTGGTCCAGTATCTGTACTTCTACAGTACTTCTTGTAGCACCGCTCATGTAGGAGTCATGAGTAAAACTCTGAGGCGCTGTGAGGACATATGGTGAGAGCAGAGTAACTGGAGCCATGTTCAGACACTTAAACACAAGGCAGTGAGCTGCAGACAGGTAAAATGACACAGGTGAGGTGACAGAGGTGAGGTGACACAAGAGCCAATGTTACTGCATTCAAGGAATCTGCCTGGAGTCCAACCCACAACCTCCTTATGCAAAGGAAGCACACAGCACAGGCCTCCTCGTCTTATTGTGGCAGATTTGTCATCCTGTCTCCTCCTGTCAGTGAGGAGGTTGGGTGTTATACTCCCAATCGATTTATCTCAAGTGGACTGTGCATGTCCTCCCAGTATTACCGTGGCAACGCAAAAAAAACAAAACAAAACAAAATTTGGGATCTTTCAGAGGTTTTTATTCCAGCACAGATTTCTGGGTGTTGAAAATGGTGCTAGAATTCAAGGAAACGCAAACTTACAGACAGCTCTAGATTTTGAGAATGGTTCAGACTCCTATGGTGATTCCCAAGTCTTCCTTTAGGACAATGGAAACAATTCTGGTTCAAAAGAAGGAAAAAAACAAAACAAATATGGCGTCATTTGTTCCAAAGCTGAGGGTAGTCTGAGTGGCTGGTACAGATGCCCTACCGGCATCCGGTAGACCTTCTGTTGCCATAGTTACACCAATTTGACAAAACTCAAATTTCTATCATATAGTTCCAGTCTGCTCAGGTTTCCCTCATGGTGAAAAAGCCCAGTTGTGTTAAGTTCTCTGATTTGATCATGTAATACAAGGTGTCAATACAAGACAGCAAGACAATTTTAAACAACTGATTGCATATTTGTATATTTTAAACAATACAATAATGGAATTGAATGATTGTCCATTTTTGTAAACATGTTCCAATTGAATTTTAGTTTTATGAACAATCTTACATCTGATTTGTTAAAAACAGAAAATAAAAACAGATAAACTTTGCAGAAGTTTTAGAATGAGCAAGCAAGTTTGAAAAAGGCTGCAGTGATGTGTTTAAAACCAACAGGAAGCACAGCACTTTTAAGATTTTGAGAGTGGGAAATGTACCACCTCCACACACCAGAGGGCAGTAAAGAGAAATAAAACTAATTTCGAATTTTGAGTGGCTAAATTAGCATTATTGATTACCTTATAATAATTTTCCTATATTATGCACTGTTCTGGTTTTTCCAACTACTGTCAACCAAGTAGAGGGCGCAAGCTGTTGGACTAAGGAGTGACAAGTCTTAACCAGACTTAGAGTGGAACTAAACACTAAATCCACCAAAGCGCCTTAAGTACTAAGTAACATCGCACAAGACTGCCCTGAATACAGCCAGGTGTTTCTGATTACAAACACCTGGCTGCAGGGGCGGAGTTTGAAGTGTGGATACCAATCACACTGTTACTTATGCCTCTAGCCCCGCCCCCTCCGCTCACATCACACTTTTCTTTATTCCTCCAGGTACGGCCCAGTTTAGCACCTCTATCTGAAATGACTGTAGGTGGGGTTTAGATGTTAACTTTAAAAACAATAGTTGCTAGCGTTCTATTTGGTTAGCGACATAGGGAGTGGCGATGTATGCGCTGATCAGAAGAGTCTGAAAAAACACTAAGGAGCACTTCTGAGTTGCTATCAGAAAAGTTGTAAGCATCTAAATGTTGAGACTAAATTTGGCCAAGTACTTCAATTATAATCGCAACAAATAACATGAGTTTCTGAAGAAAGAAATTATACAAAAACATGCGAAAATATAATGTCCGTTTGGCAGAATTTTGGACCTTTCCAAAAAAAAATATGCACTTGTATTTACCTTTCCTATAATGGCAGTAGGGCTGGGTACTCTTCACTTTTTTGGGTATCAGTACTTAAACAATACCTGGTTTTCAGTACAGTAACTGATATCCTTTCAGAATGAATTTGAGTAAAAAAAATACCTTTTTGCAATGCTTTTTTGGTATCATACATGTTCCAGTATCAGTAAAACCTCAAAGTATGTGCAAAGCATCGGACAGGTGCAGGGTTGGGCAAACTTTTTGACACATGGGCCACAGTGGGTTCTAAAATTTGACAGAAGGGCCGGCCCAGGAAAAAAAAAAAAAAAAAAAAAAAATATATATATATATATATATATATATATACATATACATACACATATACACATATATACATACATATACACATATATACATATATATATATATATACATATATACACACACATACATATATACATATGTATATACATATATATTACATTAGAGATTTGGCCTGTAACATGTAGCAAAGCATGAATATGCAAGGCTCATTTGTTTTCCAAATGCATTAATTAAATTCATTATTAATTTCTTAAATTTCAGTTACATAAACACAGAAGTAGTTTACTCTTACCTATTTTAATATAATTTGGTCACTTTCGGCTGGCCGGTTTAATAAGCCCAAAAGGACGTGTGTGGCCCCGGGCTGTAGTTTGCCCATGTCTGGGATAGAGTACTCATTTCACTGAAACACAGTTAATATTAGGGTTGTTCTGATACTGATATTCTGGTACCACACATTTTTTCAGGTATCGGCATTGGCAAGTACTCAGACCAAATCACTGATCCGATACCACGCTATTTTCCAGAATGAGGACCCGTAGATACAAGCAGAGTTGCTGTTGACGTCTGTGGCTACAGCTAACACTCGGAACAGGTTAAATGCAGACAGTGGAGGCTCTGCAGAGGATCAAGTCCCGCTTGGACCAAGTTGTGTCCTTAGGCAAGACACTTCATCCATTATTATAACTTGCCTTTAAAGATACAATGTCTGTTCTTGGTGTTGGATTTTCTGAAATAAATTTCCCCCAAAAATGTGAATGATAGTCCAGTGCGACTTATGTTTTTTTCTTCATTATTACACATTGTTTCGTTGGTGTGACTTATACTCTGGAGTGACGTATAATTCGGAAAATACGGTACTTAAAACTAGGCAAAATTCTTCAGAAAATGTTTTCTGGATTTAGATTTTTTTTTGTGAACTAGAATTTTAATTTCTGGTTGAACAGCAGATATGCTAACAAGGGGTAAAAATTATACAATAGTTATGATTATTTTATTAAATGGAGGTTGAAAATGTTCACAGTGTTTGGGATGGAGTTTGCCGTGTTGATGACATATGTAGAGGCATTCCATTTTAGAACTCACTGCTACTTCCTGTATTTTTGTACTTCTATCCTCAACATTTTGTCTTAAATGATGTAAAACTATGATGAATGATTACCACAGGTACTATCCCACCAAACCAAAATTGGAAAAACATGGAAACCTGTCATATACACTTTTTCTATATTGTACTGATACCTTTAAACGGTACCCAGCCCTAGCTAGAACTGTATCAGGATTTGCAACTGGGCTTTTCACAGTGACCCAAAACAAGGTAGATTTCAGTTCACAATCAGGATAACACTAGTTTGTTGAGGGAGAGGTCCTATGGTTGTCCTCAGAAAACATTCACAATCAGCTAAAACATAATGACAAGGACCAAGTTCATTTTAAGAATGAAAATAAAAAACAAAAACAAAAACGTCCTTGTATTTTTTTCTGTACAACACTTAACAGAGCATTAGAACATGGGACATTAAAACGGAACTAAAATGGCTGCACACACCACTCGCACTCATTAGGCAGGTTATGCTGTAAATGTACAGTAATGACACCTAGAACAAGCTCCACTATGTCCAATGTGTTCCTATATAAAAAAGTTATATTTTCACTGTCCTGACACACTAAGCATATGGCTTAAATATTTGTAAATCTATGGGTAGTCTCTGCCATCTCTCAAATGGCAATCGTGAAGCGACATAATTATTTGCTGAAAAATCTTTTGTGTTCAAAGTCCAAAAGAGAAATCTCAAATGGTCAGTGCATGGTTGTCGTTATTCCCTTTCGCGGAGGGAGCCAATGTAAACATGATTCCAAAACAAAAATGGCCACCAAAAGGAAAACACAAAAATTGAAATGTGGAGGAGCAGGGCAGTATCATCGATCCTTAGTGCAATGGAGGAACAGGAGTTAGGATGGAGCTCCTTGTAAAAACCTGACCCCTACAGGACCCCTACAGAACTACAGTTACACAACAGTCTGTAACTATGGGCTAAAATCGAAGAGAGCATCCTGAGCCTATGTGGTGGAGGAGATGAGGAGATCAATCCCAATGTCTGCTTTTCCCGCTTGGTCAAATGTACATTCACCCGCAGGGGGAGGAGCCGGGCTAAGATGCTGGGGCCAGGTGGTGGTCCGGCGGAGGCGTTCAGAACACGCAGCAGTACAGATACTGGAGTGCGCTGAACCACATGTACCCCGACGCAAACGCAAATGACTGAATCGCGCACAACCACACCGGGTCCAAGGTCATCTGACGCGACACTGCCCCCTTTTGGCCGGGGGAGGGAGGGAACAGGCCTATAGGAGAGAGCAGAGGATAAAGGTGAGAAGCAGTATTATCGACTGGTGATCTAAGTTGCGCCATGGTGTCAGTCTATAATAGTTCTATGATCATTCAGTGCTTCTGTTTAATACACTTACACCCTCTGCTCTATTGGTCAGCCTCATGGATCATGGATAAGAACTGGAGAAGACAATAGCCCCGTCGGCATGCAAGTTCAATTAGTAGCTACTCTACAACCGCTGGGTCCAGAAAAAAATTCTCCCATAGAGCACAATGTTGTCGGCTGACAGGACATCGACAGCTTTCACAAAGGGCATATTTTTTCCTGCATTTTCACTATATGTATTAGCTTTGTAAGTTTAGCTTAGCCCCGCTCTGAGCCCGTGCTAGCTGCATCTCTTTGATTGGTCAGAACTGATCACATGGTGCATGTTTCTGTCACCACATGTTGGGTTGCACTGAGCAAGTATTCCGGAGAAATGTGGAAGAAAAAAAAGATTTATGGACCCATGCGCCAAATGAGTTATTGAAACGAATGCATCAGCTTTGGTTCATCTTCAGATCTTATTATACTTCCATGGCCAGCCTCCAATACTGTATGTGAGTGACAGGTGGCTTTAACCAATCACAGTGAATCACAGTGAAATAAATAATGGTAAAACAGCAACATGTGAAGCAGGAAAATGTTTTGTCATAGTGTTTAGCCATAATTGCACCAATAATTAGGGGCAAATAGTGCAATACAAGGTGTAATTACCTGTGCTGTAGAAGTGCTCCAGGAGCTGCTCCTTCTCCACAAACCTCTGGTACAGCCAGTCTGTGAGGGCCTCAGCCTCCACCGGAACCTCCTTTATGGGGTACATCCTACAACACAGGGCAGAGAGAGGGGTCAGAGGAATACAAGGGGGAAAAGAAAACCCAACCAAACCCCCCCAAAAAATCAAAATTACAGTTCTTCAAGATGGGGCAGTGCACAAGCGTGCTTTAAATTCAAGCTAAATTATAAACTCATACTGCCAGTGACTCCCATTGACACGGAGAGCGCAAAACAAGGGCCAAATTTATTTAGAATGCAAGAACCACTCAAAGACTGTGGGTGATGGTAGCAGTAGCACTGCTACTTCAAAACAATTAACATATTACTAAACTTCTACCAGCTAGTATAGGGTTGGTAGGGTCCCTCCTCCTGAGTGACAGCAAAGATTGCACCAGTAGGCAATACCAAATGCATCTCACTTTCACTCAAACACCTATACAATTCTGGATGTAATTTTTTTGACAGCTAATAAAATGCAATACCAGAATCTCCTCTCTCATCATTAAAGGGGGTATTTTACTTCTATGGGGTATTAAATGTACCACATAACATATTCAGATCACAGTGTTACCTTTTATGGTTTTGAAAATGCTATACTCAATGAAAACAACGTATGGACATGTTTACTAAGGTAAACATGCTAAGTTACTCCCCCTTCAGAGCGCTATCACGGCACAATTGGCATGCATCCCACTACTGAAACTACATCACATTGGGTTTGTGAAGCTGCTGTGTACAGTTTAGCATCATGCTTTTGTATATTTATGGAGAATTGTCATGTCGCAGCATGGGTGATGTAGGTTTGTGGGCGGTGCCTAACACAGACTCTTACAGCTAAGAATAGGTAGGGTTCGAATAGGGCCAGATATCACTAAATTTCTCAAACATGCATGTATGACATCAATGATAAAACACTGTAGAAAGCTATCGATTTTTCGCAATACCCCCTCTTTAAGGGTCACTTCCACCATCCACAATGTCAGTGGTGCCAACTGCAATACTGCACTGTGCCAGAGGGGGTCCCCACTGAGCTATGGCTGCACTCAGCCTGTGGTCACCTTCACTAGAGGTGAACTCATCACTCTATACAGGGAGGAAAAAGGGAGGAAGGAGAAGAGAGGGAGGGAGGAAGGAGGGAGGGAAGGAAGGGGGAGTAGAGAGAGAAGAGGTGGAGAAGAGGGAACAGGATGGAGAGATGAGGGGCAGATGGGGTAAATATGAAAGAGGAAGGGTAGGGAAAGACAGGTAGAGGGAAAGACAGGAAGAAGAGATGTGAGCGAGCAAAGACAGGAGAGGGGAGGAGAAGAGGGAGAAGAGAAAGGGAGAGAGATGAAGAGAGACAAAGGGGTGAGCTGACAGAAAGAGTCAGAGGAGAGAAATGGCGCTCTGCTCAGTCTGTCTTTTAGGGAAGTGAGTGGTCATGTGATCACTAGCACAGTACGTGGCCCCACAGAATTCAAGCCATTCACCTGTTGAAGCAGACAGTCGCTCCTACATCCTGTTTAAACGCAGAAGGGTCTGGAACCAGACCGTAAGGGTTAATGATTAGTTAATTGGTCTGTCAATCACAATCACATCTATCTGAAATCGTGGAGGCAGGATATGGTTCCAGACTCACTCGTCATTGTAAACTTTTTTCAAATCATGTCTTTTACCCAGACAAGAATTCCAACTCTTGCATTTATTCAACAGGTGTTTATGCATACTGTAAGGGGGCCTGCCTCTCCACAAATCTGGCATGTAACTTGGCCATGTGAAGTCACCTGCTTATCTCATGAAAACACACAAAGGTAAAAAAAAAAAAAAAAAAAAGTTTAAAGGGCCCATATTACATTATTTTCTTTTCATTATTTTCTCTCATCACAAACAGACCTGGAGTTGTGTTTTGTTTCATTCACACATGTTTAACACACAAACCCTGCATATTTAGGTGGAGTTTTTCTCTCAGACTGAAAACACACTGTTCCACCTTGTGATGTCATGTGGTAATACAGGAAGTGCTACACTGTGTTTTCCATACACCTTCACTATGGATTATTTCAGTCCTGGAATTGTCAACCTCTACTGAAGGTAAAAGGTACATGCTAATTTGAAAACTACCTTTTCATGACATCACAAGGTGGAACTGTGCATTTTGAACTTTGTAAATGTAGGCGGACTAATAAACCAGGTTTACTCAAACATGTGTGAATGAAACAAAACAAAACTCCAGGTGTGTTTTTGACGAAATAACAGCATTATACTATGGATTAAAGCTGACAAGAGTCCATTTTGTGCAATATAGGACCTTTAATGTCATTCTCTGGAAAATTCCTGACAAAGCAAAAACATTTCCATGGATAAAAGCTGGTGACGGGTCTTCAATGAGAGAAGTGAGGGTCAAAGCATCTGTGCATGTCCGCATCTGGAGGTCTTAAAAGGGTCAGATCAAGACTTATATATTACCATATACCATATACCATATACCATATATATATATATATATATATATATATATATATATATATATATATATACATATACATACATATATATACACATATACATACATATATACATACACATACACATATACATACATATATATACACATATACATACATATATATACACATATACATACATATATATACACATATACATACATATATATACATACACATACATACACATACATACACATACATACATACACATACATACATACACATACATACATACACATACATACATACACATACATACATACACATACATACACATACATACACATACATACACATACATATACATACATATACATACATATACATACATATACATACATATACATACATATACATACATACACATACATATATATATATATATATATATATATATATATATATATATATATATATACATACACATACACATATACATACATATATATACACATATACATACATATATATACACATATATACATACACATACATACACATACATACATACACATACATACACATACATACATACACATACATACATACATACACATACATACACATACATACACATACATACACATACATACACATACATACATATACATACATATACATATATATATACATATACATATACATATACATATATATATATATATATATATATATATATATAGACCATGTTGTTCATAAACATCCATCTTTAAAAAAAATAAAAATAAAACAACTACCATATTTTCTGGACTATATGTCGCTCCAGAGTAAAAGTTGCACCAAATGCCTAATATTGAAGAAAAAAACATGTATAAGTCACACTGGACTATAAGTTGCATTTTTTGGGGAAATTTATTTTATAAAACCCAAGACAAAGAACAGAATTTTGTCTTTAAAGGCAAGTTATAACAACAATAAAATAGAGAACGACAGGCTGAATAGCAGTACAGTATGCTAATGTAACACACAGACAGAACTGAATATAAGTCTGGTATGTTTATGTAAGATATTAACAGTTAATCAGATACGCTATGCTAACGTAACATAAGCAGCTTGTCCACAAACACGAGAGACACAAGAGGTCTCTTCACTGATATTTACTGTGGTCTTACTTCTTCATCACAGTTCACACTGTAGAACTAGCAAAAACATCAAATATAACATAAGCTCTGGCTCATATTACATCTACACACAAAACTGCACATGAACGCATGGAAAATATACATACCACTTTGGCCTGGTAGTAAACAAACTGGTGAACCCAAACCTTTATATTTTACTTCTCAATTGTTTCTTAAATAGTGCTCTGTCAGGTAAGACTTTACATTAGCATAAAAGGCTGAACCGGAAAACAGGAAGTAGTTTTTGTGACCTTTAACTAGACTTATGATAAACTAAACATTTACACACAAAACATTTACTCACATTTATGGTCTTATAAATGAAGGGGAAATATATAAGGGGAAATTAAATGCGAAATGTATAAAAGAAAATGAGTCAAGTCAATTTTCTTACTGGTGATAAACACACCAGCACCATCTATTGTTCAAACACGTGAACTGTAACATATAATGTATAATCAACCGTTACATAACACATTTATTCAGCTACATGAAGCACAGACAGAACTGAATACGGGTCTGGTATGGTAACGTAAGATATTAACAGTTAAATACACAACTAAAGCATAAAAACAAGCAAGTTTACTCTCAATCTCACTCCAAATCACAACTTCGTTGTCGCTTCTAAACAACTCCACCTGCTCCAGATGTAGATGAAGCGCCGCTCCGGAAGTAGATGAGGTGTGGCCTCGTGCCATTGTCAGTGTGACAATAACAAAGATGTGAAATTATATACTTAAATAATTTCACATATAAATCGCATCTGAGTATAAGTCCCACCCCCAGACAAACAATGAAAAAAGTGCGACCTCTAGTCTGAAAAATACGACAGTTCATTTGAAACCGTTTACAGTGGTCCAAAGTTATTCCTCACTGACTTTTGCCTGTTTTGAGTTTGCCCTGATGGTAAAGCTAACAACAACTAGCATGGGAACACAGACTTCCCGATTTTTTGGACATTAAATTAAATTATATGCACACAGTATGCAGCAGGCTTATTTTGACCTTGTACAAAATCTGTAACAGGGAAATACAGGCCTTTTAAGGTTATTGTGTCAGAGGTATAAAGTAGTTTTAATAGTATCCTAAAAAATTCAAAATGTTTTATTGTGACATGTGCAGAGACAAAAAAAAACAAAAAAACATATGCAAAATATTTTATATGAAAATGAAAAATAAATGAATAAAAATGATGACCAAACCAAAGCCTAGGTGGCGCTCACAGTTCATTGGGGGTTTGTACAGCAGCAGAAACCTGAGCCATGTTTTACTAACAGACAATGGAGCACTTAGGCACAGTTCGAAACGCCCGACCACAAGCACCCTGCCTCAACTGAAATATTCATCACAAATCAGGCCTGTGTAACCTGAGCACGGGCGGACGGGTGAAATGGGGACAGACAGAAGGACAGGGGACAAGGAGGAGGACAGGGGGACCGGGGAGAGAAGAACCGGGTAAAAGAGCACACGGGTTCAAGAGTGAGAGGGAAGGAGGACAAGGGGCCAGAGAGGAGCACAGGGGGACAGGGGAGAGAGGAACAGGGGACAGGAGGACAGGAGAAAAGAACACAGGGGTGCAAGACATGAGGATGGGAGGGCATGGGGACGGGGGAGACAGGGAAAGAGAACAGGGAGACATGAGGACAGGAGGGCATGGGGACAAGGGAGAGGGGAAAGGAGGACACGGGGGGAAGAAGGACATGGGGACAGGAAGACAGGAAAGAGGTTGAAGGAGGACAGGTGGTCATGAGGACAGGCGGTCATGAGGACAGGCGGTCATGAGGACGGTGGAGAGGAGGACATGGTGACCCCAATTTGAATCAGCTGAATTTACGAGACATCCATCCTGCATTGTTTGCCAAACTTGAGACGAAAATATCTATCGTAAGTAACATACCATGTGAAATAAACTATTGAATGTAGATTATGTTAGTTTGGATTTGTGTGAACTTTGCTATCACTAGGTCAGCGCTAGGTAAGCAGCATTTAACAGACATACACAAAATATATTTTACATGAAATCATGTCAGCAGAATAAACCTCGCTTACTGATCGAGAACAGCATCCAGTACATCCAATAATAAGGTCCTCTCCTCCTCTACTGAGTCTACAGCCATCTTCACTCTTTGCCATGAACTGCTCCGGCTCAAAGATGCCTCTAGTATAACTTGTACAAACACCCACAGTGTCCTCGATTGTGTACTTCCTTTGTTTTGTCCGTTTCGTCATGTTTAGAATGCAAAACAACAGTGGGTTAAATGCGTGCGCATTATGTACAGATCCACACGGCTTCATTTACGCAATCGTCATGCTCTGTCTGTTTACAGAAAACCATGCATACCATACATCGTCGTGTTCCAATGCTCATTGGCTGTAAGGGGAAAATGTCACTAAATGTGTGTAATGTAATTGGTTAATTTTACAAGGGGGAGAGTGGGGTGTAAACTTTCAGTCATCTGTAGCACTGATTCGCTGTCTGGGACTCCAGTAACCCACAACCCCTACCTTATTGGCCAACACTGGTGTCAGTCAGAAGCTAATGAGTGTGTTTAGCACTGAGGAAGAAAGTTGGCACTATCAGAAGTTTATTATGCCTGAAATGGACAAAAGGGATGAAGCAGATTTCACGTTTGGAATACTTTCAGCAGATTGGACATGGAGGATCTAATCTATTTTGTAGAAATGATTTCTTCACTGGATTATATTCTGGAGCTGTACCGAACGACCAACATTCTTGGAATATGTTGATGTTTGACAGAACCAGAGCCCCAAACGTACCGTATTTTCCACACTATAAGGCGCACCTAAAAGTCTTTCATTTTCTCAAAAACCCACAGTGCGTCTTATAATCCGATGCGCCTTATATATGGATCAATATTGGTCAATTATGACACCCGTAGTCAGGAGGCGTCGCCGAAGTAATAGCGGTAATAACGGGGAGACGGGGAGTCAGCGCGGGGCGACATACGCCACCATCTGCGAATGGATTGCGGATGCCTGGGCTGATATATTAGTCTCAACTGTGGTCCGAGCTTTCACGAAGGCAGGAATTGTCACTGAACTGCCAGACAACAGCAGTGACACGGATAATGGCGATTTTGACGAGACGGAATCGGGCACTTTGAATGCCAAGCTCGTCCAACTGTTCAACTCAGACACTGAAGGGGAAGAATTCGACGGATTTGTGAATGAGGAATGAACTGAAAAAGTGAGCTTTACATGTTTCTTTCACGTGTTTACAACTGAACAAGACTGAAAGATATTGTGAATATGCATTAACTTGTTTTGTGAGTGAACAAAGTTTTCAGAACGTTTTTTATATTCTATTAAGAAAGTTTGACTGACTGACTTATCTGTTTTGTTGACATTCCCTTTAGCGCAGCTCCATCTCGTGTATGCATAACACAACCCCAGCTACTACAGTAGTTTATATTCTATGCGCCTTATAATGCGGTGCGCCCTATGTATGAAAACTGTTAATAGGCCATTTATTGAAGGTGCGCCTAATATTCCGATGCGCCTTATAGTGCAGAAAATACAGTAAGTGAAGTCCAAATTCAAATTTTTGGCTTTTCTGTAAAAACAGCTTTCCTATCAGCACTGTGGTGATAGCAGGTAAAAATGGTTTGCATATTCGGAAAGACGAGCGCCGTAGCTTTTCATTTGATGTGTAGATTGTTTACAACAAAGTACATAAACTTCTGCATCACCCATGTAGATTTGTAATGTGGGCCTGGACCATCACAACATTAACAGGTTAATAATTATCATGTTAATACCATTAAGCGCAATTATTTTGTTCACACTAATCGTGAGTCTAAATTTTCATATTGTCCCATCCCTAATGGCAACACATACACGAACTAACTACTGGTAATACGACATCCAGTTTTATTCCTTTAAATATGTTTATGATATGTTTACACCACATTTAACTGCTAAAAAGCCTAAGCAAACAGATCAGTGCAGAGAAAAATGAAGGCCAACTAATTTGAGTGTAATATTTGTTTCCAAAACAGTAAACATTGTAAAAGTCTTTGTGAACTCAATTTAAGGGCGAACTTAAGGTTTCAACAGAAGGGCGAATTTAAGGTTTCAACAGACAGATAACATGAAGCTAACAGCTAGCAAGATTGACGCAAATTTGGCAAATGACTGAAACTGAGGAATGACAGGGGAAATGAGGGCAAGGGGCAGGAGGACGTGATGATAGATTTAACTGTGGTAAATACAAATTGTCTTCTGCACAGTTGTATTATCTAACCATTAATGAACATTCTGAGATGTTTTGGTAGAAGAAATAACCACTGATTATTGCTAGCTTCCCAGATTGAAAAAGTGCAGAAATAAAATCCAGTTTACTACACAAATGGGTCTGGCTTGTGTCTGGTTACTGGAGCAGGGGTAAGGAGGAGTTCCTGGTTCAGATGAGGCAACATTTGTTTTGAGGCTTCAGTTTGACCAAGTCACCGATAAGAGGTCCCTGCCCCGATGATCTGCTGTCACCCTGATCTGAACGCACAAGGGGCAGTGTGTGTGAGGGTCAGTCCCTACGTTTGGACAACCAAATGGCCTTGGCCCCAAAACCTGTCAGACCACTCTTGTTCCAGTCTACAGTCAACAGACCAACCAATAGACCAAAACAACAAAACAACACATGCTAGTCCGCTGTGCAGGGACCGTACTTTATCAAGGCTGCTCTTTTAAAACGAGAGAGTAAACATCCAAATGCATGTCTAATATTTTTCTGGCTTTTTCTTACTTCATGCATTTGATTTCCTCTCCTAGTCTGCACCTAATGTAACTCGACTGAGCTGTTAGATGCAGCAGGTATCCAAGCAAGTACCGGCTTCTACAGATGTGTTACGGGCATCTGGAAGAATCCATCTGCGGCACTTCAATCACAGTACCTAGGTTTATATGCATGGTCATATAAACGGTCATGGTAAACAGTCACATTTTTATACAGTGCTTTTCCACCTTCAAGGCAATGAAAGCACTTTACATCAAGGAACCACTCACCCAATCAACCACATTTTCACCAGTGACACTGGGGAGCGAGGTGGGTTAAGTGTCTTGCCCAAGGACACAACAAAAGCATTCATCTGTGAGAGCTGGAATAGCACCGCCAACCTGTGGGTCAGTGAATGTGACCGCTCCATCAACTGAGCTATTGTTGCATTTTTAAAAATGTGTTTAAATTGGACTAGGCCTGTTTTGCTGGCATGCATGAAACCATAGCGAGTGTGTGTGAGGGTCAGTTCACTATGGTGACACGTGGACAGTCTTTGGACACACAGGTCACATGGGTAGCAGGCACTGTTCCCTCCAAGCTGCGCGTGTGCGCAATTGCACACTGCTGACATGGTCTCCGCGCACAGAAAATCTGTGCTGCGCACAAAAAAATCGAACAGGAGTTGAAAATAAAATAAACACTCAACAATTCATTCTGTGCTATTTTTCAATGTGAGTCAATGAGTGTGACCGGGGATGAGCTGCTCCAGACAATTATGTGATTCACATACGAATTTGCGCAGCTTATCAACATCATTGACAGGCATCCTCATGTGCCGCTATCAGTGGCCGTGTCCCAATTCGCCAAATGCACCCTTTGAAGGGTCCCTTCGAAGTACTCTTCAAAGTGTAGTTAGAAGGTTCCGGACAAGAATTTGCCCTCCTCAGTGTAGCCGCCATCTTGCTGAAGTGGGACAGGCCCACACCACGGACCACACTTCCACAGCTGTCTTTGAGCGTACGATATTTTTAATGATTTATTATTTAATAGAAGAAAAGTCAAGATGTCGTCGTCACAGCCGCTTCTTTCTGTTTAGATTGAATATCAATAGGCAAATATAACGTTTGAGGTGATTTTTTTACTCATTTGTAGCTACTTCATAACTTAAACAAAATATACCTTGTGAAAACGTAATAACAATATAATTTTTACTTTCATAGTCTATAAACCAGAGAACACTGATTAGTTGCACATATAGTGGGATATTGCAGTTTAATGGTTTGTTATTTTGGCCAGTGGCTACACCACTTTAATAACAGTAGAGGGCGCTGTTTCCCTTCTATGCCGTGCCAGTTCTTTTCATCTGATTATTATAAGGTATTTTCTAGCAGTGCAGCGCTACATCAAGCTAGTGTCTTGATTTACTAACACGAAAGTAAATGACACGTGCCCACAAGGGGCGCAGACATATGGAATGTACGGAACTCATGAAGATTTTGTGCACGTCTTAGGACTCTGTTCTGTCCTTTCCTCAGAGTCCATTGCTTCATTGTTCACATTACCTGTGTGCAACTCATTAAACCTTCTGACTTTACGTTTCAGTCTCTTGGTCTTTGACACTTACAATAGAAACAAACATTCTTACATTATTCTTATTGCAGTAATAATTTTTTATGATAATAATGTCTTCTTATTGTGTAGCAATAACTGCACATTCCTTTATTCCATTTAACTCCTTTTTAATCATCAAACACACTGTACAGATCTTTATTCAGATTTAACAGTTTCATGTCGCTCTGTTGTAGATGAGGTAAACCAGCACGAACATTTGAACGTGTATTGCGCAACGGACTCCATTTTCTTCTTTTTTTTGCGTAGCCGCGATGCATGATGGGGTATAGATGCACGCTTCGGTTACGTCCGATCTCCATGGAAACGTTGCAAAGGGAAGGGCAGGTTTGTCGGCTGCATTCAGTAGGGTGCTTTGAAATGGGACAGCCCTTGTCGCGCCGGAAATTACGTAACTGCCCTTTGATGCACGCTTCGAATGGTGATTCTAAGGCCAGTTTGGCGAATTGGGACACGGCCATAGCCGACGTGGCCGATGTGGAGTGAAGACTCGCTAAAGATGCTAAGTGCTGTTTAACCCCTTACCATTCCGACGGCCCGCCCTCGGGCAAAAATGCACGCATAAAATTACGGGCGCGTAATTGCATAATTTTACGCACTGTTTTGCAGCAGTTTTGCGTTTTAAACATGACGAAACGGACAAAACAAAGGAAGTACGCGACCGAGGACACTGTGGATGTTTGTACAAGTTAAACTAGAGGCATTTCGGACCTGGAGCGGTTCGTGGAAACGAGTGAAGATCTCATGGTGGACTCAGGAGTAGAGGACCTGATGTTTTGATGGACTGGATGCTGTTCCTGATCGGTAAGCGTGGTTTATTCTGCTATTGACTTAATTGTGGGTCAAATGTGTATTATGTGTAATCATTAGCATTAGCTAATGCCAATCTGCGCCCCCCCGACCACCACCAATCATACACGCACACGCCACGTTGGTGAAGTGTCTTGCCTAAGGACACAATGACAGACCTAAGGACACAATGACAGAAGTTGGTCCGAGTGGGACTCGATCCACCAACCTCTGTCACAGAATGACTGTCACACTGTCACATGTACAGTGTATTTTTAGTTCCCAGTGTGTTTGTTTACATTTTGAAGTGTGTGTGTGTTTGCTCACCGTTTGCAGTGTGTGGTTTGTAAATATATATTTATTTGGACCCATACCACTTGTTTTGAATATATTTTATATACAAATATACATTTTATATTGTGTTTTGATATGATGTACAGTATAAATGTACAGTAATAGAGCAGCTGTGTGTGCAGATACAGATTCCTCTCAGTGTGTATTGGTCATTGACTGTCACAAGTTTATGAGTTGTAAAAATCAAGCAAAAGCTTCACACAATGGCTTATACTCATAATACAAGTCAGAGCTTTATCATAAAAATGTTAAGTGTGTTTTCAACATTGGAGTTTAGAGTTGTCTTGGTTTGGTTGGAGACTCATGTTTTGCCATAGTTAAAATTAAATATTTATACTTCCAATAGCATTAAAATACTACACAGGTCATGAGCAAGATTTTTGTCATTTTCATTGTATAAGTGGGCTAAAGCACTTAATTAAAAGTCTTATAACAGAAATGTAAATGCGGTAATTTAATTCTTTTAATAAACCATTTAACTTGGATGGATGCGATGCAGCATGACCACAGTGCGCACATCTGATGACCACAGTGCGCACGTCTGATGACCACAGTGCGCACGTCTGATGTCGCTCACACTGGTCCACTGCTCAGGGAGTGTGTGTTTGCTCAGACTCGTGAAAAATTAGAGGGAACATTGGTAGCAGGTAACGTGCTATGTCTACATGGTACTAGCGATGAGAGATTATTCAGTTTACAATGTAATCATAAGAACAAATAGAATAATAACGCTGACCATTTTAGAAGCTAAAGAAGTTATTTCAATTTAATACTGTTAAATTCTAAATTACAAAAAAGTTAAAAATTTAAGCTGTATCACAACTGGAGAAAAGCCTTCAATTTAACATTTGCTAACTTTGACTTGATTGAGCTGATTCATAAAACTAGACGATTGGTGATCTATAAGACAAGTGAATGACAGTGAACGCATGATTTCAATGTTTGGTCACGGTGTTAATAATATTGAATAAGTGAAAACATGACGTTCCTTCTCACAACAATCTTAACACTAAAGCCCTTCACAAACACCTGGATGATCTCTGGGCACTGTCGGCTCTTCTCCTTCGAGTCTGTGTGCCGCAGGGGAAGTAGGGGATGATGATGTATCAGCACAGCGGACTCAAACTCAACTCAAAACTAACAGAGAAATTGGGAGAGCTCCTCTTGCCAATAAACTGATGTTTACACCACTATGATCAAACCGTACCTTAAATATTACAAAAAATGTCAAACTAAAGCAAGCTATGAAGTGCACGGAGCTTTACGCCTCCTCTAGGAAGAGAGGTGGCTGCACACGGATCCGCTCCTGATCTGGACAAACAGCCAACCCACCCACACTCTGTGCTAAGGCCCGGAACTATCACCTCCGTGTGGGGAAAAGTGGGCGTGGCTTTAGGCCTGTCACTGTAACAAATTTTGAAGTATGATATATTGCTGAAGAAAATATAGACCATAAAACATAATATTGAAACTAATTCATATCACTGACACAATAACACTAAAGCAGAATTACCCCCCCAAAAAGCTATTCTAAATGTATGATCCATCCATCCATCCATCCATTTTCTTCCGCTTATCCGGGGCCGGGTCGCGGGGGCAGCAGTCTAAGCAGGGACTCCCAGACTTCCCTCACTCCGGACACATCCTCCAGCTCCTTCGGTGGGACCCCAAGGCGTTCCCAGGCCAGCTGAGAGACATAGTCCCTCCAGCGTGTCCTGGGTCTTCCCCGGGGCCTCCTCCCGGTGGGACATGCCCAGAACACCTCCCTAGGGAGGCGTCCAGGAGGCATCCTGAGCAGATGCCCGAGCCACCTCAACTGGTTCCTCTCAACGTGTAGGAGCAGCGGCTCTACTCCGAGCTCCTCCCGTGTGACCGAGCTCCTCACCCTATCCCTAAGGGTGCGCCCGGCCACCCTGCGGAGGAAACCCATTTCAGCCGCTTTTCTAATAAATGTATGATGTGGTTAAAAAATAAAGTAATAAAATAGCAGTAGCAAAAAACACTTTCATAGTTAGTGTCTATGAGTCAGTGTTATAGTAATAATATCAACACTGCATAGCTCAAATTTAACTGTAGAACAGAAAAAATCCCAGGGAGGCATCCATGGGGCATCCGGAACAGATGCCCAAGCCATCTCAGCTGCTCCTCTCGATGTGGATGAGCAGCGGCTCTACTCAGAGCTCCTCTCGACGTCAATTAGCAGAGCCTCTATCCCGAAGTCCTCCTGTGTGACCGAGCTCCTCACTCTTGTGCTAAAACATGGTGTTTGTTATTGACAAACTGTGTCTAGCACAGTCCAATAACAGAACAACACTCACCAGGGTGAACTCCAACATGTGGCGGCTGAGCTGTGGGGCAATAAACAAGCCCACACAAGCTCACGCTAACTATCATTATATAATTGTTAATCTGAATTATTTTGGCCATGATAATCACAACACAGAATTTCAATATCATCCCATACCTAGTGATTACTATACAAATAAATATATATGTATCACATCCTCATAGGCTCCTATTATGTCTAAAAACTGATAACTCTGTACTATAGACTGGTGGTGTCAGGCAAAGAGGCAAAAAATACAAGACTGTAACGTACAGAACATGTGGTAAAAAAGAGCAGATCCAAAAGAATGAGTGAATATTCAAGCACCTGAGTCCATCTGCACTAGGCTTATATTCCTCCCCAATCGGGGACTCCGATTATCCGCACACTACTACAGAAAAACAGACGGGATGAAGGGAGGGATGCTGGGGGGTGGGGTGGGTGGGACTGAGACAGAGAGCGGGAGGGAAAAGAGACTGAGAGGGATGAGAGAGGGACTGAGAGGATAGTGAAGGGATAGAGGAAGAGAGACAGACAGAGGGGGAGGAATTGAAACCAGAATCAGCCCTAACACAGCAGTACTTTTATAATCTATATCTGAACTGACAGCAGAGGGCAGCACAATAATATCAAGGTCAGGAACAGAGAGGAGGAGAGGGGAGAGAGGGAAGAAAGAGAGGAGAGGATGGAGAGCATATGAGCAACAAAGGAGAGAGGTTAGAGGTAGATAGGAGAGAGGGAAGAAAGAGGAGAGGATGGAGAGACCATGAGCTAGAGAGGAGACAGGCGTGAGGGAAGAGGGATGAGGATGGGGGTGTAGATGGTACAAGAAGAGGAGAGACAAGAGGAGAGAGAACAAGAGGAGGAGAGGAAGAGATAAGAGGAGAAGATGAAGATGGTACAAGTGAGAGGAAGAGAGAAAGAGGTCAACGGTTCCAAACTCTGGTGTCACATTCTCTGACCTATACGAGAGGTATATGTGGAAAACAAACAATATCACAATGGAGATCAACAAGTCCATTCCAGTATTTGAACCGCTGGCACGTTTGAGCACATTTCTGATAAACTGCTATGAAATTGTGATAATCAGGATAATCAAATAAAATAATCAGCAGCTTATGGGTTAAGGTGTCTGTGTAGACCCTCAGTCGTCCAGGTCTGATCCATAGCAAACAACGAAGTTAAATCTGTCAACTGGACAAATCTTGTAGGAGTGAAGACGTTTCACTGCTCATCCAAGCCACTTCTTCAGAACTGAAGAAGTGGCTTGGATGAGCAGTTCTTATGGGTTACGGGTTTCTAGAGATATCGGTATTGGTCCCATATTGAAATTGTAGTCGATATTTGGTCTTAGTGCATCAGATTTGTCTTTTTAAATGACTCTTGAGTACATTAAAAATACATACATTAGGCTAAAACGTGAAGATATGTTTGCACTATTTGAGTTGTCAAAAGTATCAAAATTCAGATACTAATCGATATTAAAACTAGATACTCACTTGAGCAGGTATCAATGCAAAAAGTCACATTGACAGGACAGAAATGAACCTTTTTTGAGTATCTTTAGAATGATATCTAATGATATGTTTCACAAGTAAAAGACATAGACCAGTATACACCCTTGGACCACTATGAAACTACTGCACACTGAGGGATTACACACATATTACACACATGGGAAGAGAAAACAAAGTACCAATATTTAATGCTGAAAATTAAATTCTATTGTGTAAAGAAATCGTGGTAAAAAAAAGCATGCTATCATGCACTCCCTGATAATCAAACAATGAAACGCTTTATAAATTAGATGCATACAGCACACAGCAGACATATTTTGAACTCAAAAGCTGCTTATACAATATATGGTTAAATGGCTGATTCCCACAAGAGCAGAGCTGCTGAATCAAGCACAGACTGACAGCTCCGTGCACTTACACAGCACTCACTGCTGGCTGCAACCAACACCATCTATACATACTACACTGGTACTACACAAATGAGAACATGACCCATAAATGAGAATTTTTTAAAAGCCACTGCACATTAGACATTACATAAGTGGCTTTGCTCCAGCTGTCGTGCGGCAGAAGTGCTCATATCCTTCAGAAAATCAAAACAAAATATAATAAAATATTTTCTTAAAAAGATCCTGTATCCAAAGTATTTGGGCTAAGTTTGTCTTAACAATATATCTGTACTGGGGTAAAATATGCCCACTGCGTATTGTCTGCATCTAATTAAAAAAAGGCTTTGTTGTCTGATAATCAAAAAGCACGAGTTGTAGCATGCTAGTTCATTACAGTTCAGAGGCTTCCCTCTGTTCTATGAAAGTTGTGAAAAGCACTTATAAACTCATCGCGGTGAATAATTGGGATGCTCGAAATGCAGAGGGTAAGTCAGGAATAACTTTGAACCACTGCAAACTGTTGAAATGAACTAGCTCCATTTTTCACCTTTTAAGGTAGTAAAAATCAGGTCCAGTGCCTTTATCCTGGACCCATGGATAAACCTATGGGTATATTTACTTTGATGGTGTGATTAAGAGAAGCCTTTTCTGTTTAAGTTCAAGGTGGACTGGGCCTGGGACATGAACCAGGACCTCCTCCGCTCCTAATAATGGCCTTAATGAGTCGACCCCTGAGTGGAGAGGCCCCTGAGAGCCACCATTGTTAATAAATCACACTTACTTTTAGATTTTTTAGTCACATGCCAACTCAGACAATTAAGAAAACAATAATAAAACAACCAAACAATATATGTAGTAGTTAAAGTAGATGTGACAGGCTAAACTAGCTAGTTGACCAAAACATAGCTAAAATCATGAGATTTAAGATTTGACAAAAAAATCTATTTTTTACATTTTGATGATGATAGCGATGTTTATAATTTTAATTCCTGGTTGGATACGGGCAGCAGATATGACATACGTGGAGGTATTTCCATAGCTATTACCTAGCAACAATAATGTTAACAAAGGCCAAAACTTGTCTAAATTGCACAACAGTTTTGATTAGACTAATAAAAATAAATGACAACACCTTTATTTTATATGAAGGTTTAAACTGAAAGAAAAACTCTTTCCTTCGTGTAAATAGGCTCTGTGCACAGAGGCACGCTAGCTAGCTCACTGTCTCAAAGCTAAGAGTCACTTTCATTACAATCGTACAACATAAAACAAACAACTTACTTGTATTAAAATTCATTAAAATAAAGACTGCCTGATTATTTTATATGTAGAATACTTTAGGTTGTAGTCATGTTTTAGGCAAGGCAAGGCAAGGCAAGTTTATTTGTATAGCACAATTCATACACAAGGTCATTCAAAGTGCTTTACGTTTTAATATTTATTATGTGTCAAAATGATCATTAGTGCTAGCATTGAGCTACAGCAGCAGCTCCCTATCCACTGCCTTATCTTTAAATATTTATTCATTTTAGCGTGACTCAGCAACAATGTCAGAGATAAAACTGGACAGGAAGTAGTGACGCCAACAGTGAGGTTGGCGAGCACTGTTGTGCCAATTGTCTCTGCATTTTGGATGTGATTTCCTGTGTTGACATAGTGGCATTCCACATAGTGGCATTCCACTTTACAAATAAACACTACTTCCTGTATTCAGCAACTTCTCTTTACAAACTGCCACATAAGTGATGTAAAGCCATGAGTAGTAAGTACTTACCACAAGTACTATACCACCAAACCAAGTCATAGTTAGACAAACATGAAAACCTGTCATATGCACTTAAATGTTTGAAGTTCTGATGTAATCCAGGCATCTCATTTTGTGTTTAAAGTCATGAGTGATCCAGTGCTGACTTCATCACACTGTATCACCACAGGGACAGATTAAAGCAGAGGGCGAAGTGAAGGACGCAAAGGAACAATACATTAGCGGTGCATGGATGCGGGACAAACCTAGGGGATACGTGCTTACATCTATTACAATAAGCCGCCAACTTCAAGGATGTGAGGCTGGGTCTACGGAGGGACTTGACAAGAATACATTAAAATCAGAAACAGGCCCTTTCATTTTTCAAGATAACTGCTCTTTACATTAAGGATGGTATTCTATACGTTCTTAAGGATAGACCATTTCGAGGGGTTCCTGAATATCGGTAATGTTTGTAATATCTGAGGATTTGCCTAGATATCAGCGTCTGTCTGAGGCTGAAAGTTTTGCAGATATTTGTAACTGATATTTTTTCAGCACTCCCCCAGTCTGTGTGTGCCCATGTCTTAGCCAGTTTATCCTCTGTGCATCAGATTTGTCTTTTTTGACTAATGAGCTTTATCCGAGGCCGGGTCACGGAGGCAGCAGTTTCAGCAAGGAGACCCTGACTTCCCTCTCCACACACACTTCCTCCAGCTCTTCCGGGAGGATCTCGAGGCGTTCCCAGGCCAGCCGAGAGACATAGTCCCTCCAGCATGTCCTGGGTCTTCCCCGGGGCCTCCTCCCAGTGGGACGTGCCCGGAACACCTCTCTAGGGAGGCGTCCAGCATCTGGAATAGATGCCCGAGCCACCTCAACTGCCTCCTCTTGACATGGAGGAGCAGCAGCTCTACCCCGAGCTCCCCCCGTGTGACTGAGCTCCTCACCCCATCTCTAAGGGAGTGCCCAGCCACCCTGCGGAGCAAAACCCATTTCGGCCACTTGTATTCACGATCTTATACTTTCGATCATTACCCAAAGCTCATGACCATACGTGAGGGTAGGAACGTAGATTTACCGGTAAATTGATAGCTTTGACTTCTGGCTCAGCTCCTTTACCACAACGGTCCGATACAGCGACCGCATCACTGCAGACAGTACACCAATCCGCCTGTCAATCTCACGCTCCATCCGTCCCTCACTCGTGAACAAGACTCCAAGTTGAGGTCAGCAGCTTTCAGCCAGCACTGTAAACAGTGTTGGTGAGGCACTGCTTCCTACTCCTGAGGCGTTGGACGGTTTGCCAGAATTTCTTCGAGGCCGACCGATAATCCTCCTCCATGGCCTCCCCGAACTTCTCCCAGCCCTGAGTTTTTGCCTCTGTGACAGCATGGGCTGCAGCACGCTTGGCCTGATGGTACCTGTCCGCTGCTTCAGGAGTCCCCCAAGCCAGCAGGGCCTGATAGGACTCCATCTTCAGCCTGACGGCATCCCTTACTTCCGGCGTCCACCACCAGGTTCGGGGATTGCCACTGCAACAGGCACCAGAGAACTTGCGACCACAGCTACGTGCAGCCACATTGACAATGGAGGAGGAACATGGACTACTCGGACTCCATGTCTCCAACCTCCCCCGGGACATGGGAGAAGCTCTCCCGGAGGCGTGAGTTGAAGACCCTGCTGAACAATGGAGTCCCCAGTAGGTGCACTGTCTAGTACCCCTCCCAGGGACTCCAAGAAGGCCGGGTACTCTACATTGCTGTTCGGCCCATAGGCCGACACAACAGTGAGACCTGTCCCCGACCCAAAGACGCAGGGATGCCACCCTCTCGTTCACTGGGGTGAACTCCAACACGTAACAGCTGAGCTGTGGGGCAATGAGAAAGCCCACAGCAGCTCGCCGCCTCTCCCCATGGGCAACGCCAGAGAAGTGGAGGGTTCAACCCCTCTCAAGGAGTTGGGTATCAAAGCCCAAGCTGTGTATGGAGGTGGTATATCTAGCTGGTACCTCTCAACCTCCTGCACGAGCTCAGGCTCCTTCCCCCCCAGCGAGGTGACATTCCACATTGCTACAGCCAGATGCTGTGTCTGTGGACTGGGTCGTTGAGACATCCATCTTCAGCTGCCCAGTCATCTACGCACCCGACGCCTATGAGACCCTCTGAGCCCGGCCGGGCCCCGTGGGCAAAGGCCGGGCTCGCATTCAAGCCCCAACCTCAGGCCTGCCTCCAGGGTGGGGCCCCGGCTGCGCCATACCGGGCGACGTCACAATCCTCATTATACAGCTAATCATAGGTGTATTGGGAACTGCTCTTTGTCTGGCCCGTCACCTAGGACCTGTTTGTCAGGTGCATAATTCCCCAGGCCAAATAGTTCCTAGGATCATTCGGGTACGCAAACACCCCCACCACGATAAGGTGGCAGTTGAAGGAGGAGAAAATATGAATTTATATCCAAGATAAATACATTTTATTATTACAAAAGTGACAAGTCAAATTTTAAACTTTGATATGTTTTTTATTTAGATTTGTTTATTTTTAGTTATAGTAGAGAATCCCTGCATCATGTATGTAGGAATAAGGTTGAGACTAAATAAAATCTCTTCATTTTACATAGTTCTATCCTAAGAAAATGCCAATACAGAAACTACTGACATGCTTTCCCATGAGTCTTAGTGTGCATGCAGTTGGTCACCTTTTTATGTGCCGACACATTGTTACTATCCCAGACAGTCGTTTGTGTGTTATGGTGCAACATCAAAGTGGCAGAAAGGACTAAGTGCTAAGGGTTCAAACTAAAACATGACTCCTGGTTTTGAAATCAGGCATAGACCCTTTAATGCAAGCAGGGCCACATCCAAGTACCCATGGATGATGGAAAAAGAAATTCCTAAAATGTGTCTGCAAGTGCATTGTAGTTTTCTAAGGATGTTCCAAGGTCACATTCCCACTGGGGCAGAATGGCATGAGTTAAAATGTCCTCACAATAACCATCCAAATTCTCCAAAATGGAGCAACATCATAATCCGGAAAAAGTAGAAAGACGTCAGTTACAAACTAAAAGCAATTTAATTATGCTGGCCGCACCGTCTAGCCTAGGCTAGTCATGGACCCAGACACGTCGCTGCCGCCTCGGTCGATGGGTTATATGTAATAAATACACTAAAACCATCGTTCACAAAGAGAAAACAAAACATCCAAAGGCACTCGCAGACCACAATGGACACCCTGGATGCGCCTCAAGTATAAAAGTGTCGGATTCGTCTGTCCTCAAATGCAAAGGCGCCCAACGCGTTTTTGACACACCGGTCTGAATGCAGCATTATTGTAGACCAACTTAGACCTTATGAAACACTCTCATGGTCGGATCAAATATGTATTTTGAATAGAATATATATTGAATATATATTTTGAATTGAATAGAATGTTGAATACAATTATCTAAATACAAACTTTCAAATTTCTCTGGGAAAAATGAGGTCCCTTACTGTACCTGTGTGATGGAGGCCCCTTATCTGTAGTGTATGTCTGTGACTGAGGTCTGTTATCTGTAGTGTACGTGTGTGACTGAGGTCTCTTATCTGTAGTGTACGTGTGTGACTGAGGTCTGTTATCTGTAGTGTACGTGTGTGACTGAGGTCTGTTATCTGTAGTGTACGTGTGTGACTGAGGTCTGTTATCTGTAGTGTACGTGTGTGACTGAGGTCTGTTATCTGTAGTGTACGTGTGTGACTGAGGTCTGTTATCTGTAGTGTACGTGTGTGACTGAGGTCTCTTATCTGTAGTGTACGTGTGTGATTGAGGTCTGTTATCTGTAGTGTACGTGTGTGACTGAGGTCTCTTATCTGTAGTGTACGTGTGTGACTGAGGTCTTTTATCTATAGTGTACATGTGTGAGTGAGGTCTCTTATCTGTAGTGTACGTGTGTGACTGAGGTCTCTTATCTGTAGTGTACGTGTGTGAGTGAGGGCTCCTATCTGTAGTGTACGTGTGTGACTGAGGTCTCTTATCTGTAGTGTACGTGTGTGAGTGAGGGCTCCTATCTGTAGTGTACGTGTGTGACTGAGGTCTCTTATCTGTAGTGTACGTGTGTGAGTGAGGGCTCCTATCTGTAGTGTACGTGTGTGACTGAGGTCTCTTATCTGTAGTGTACGTGTGTGAGTGAGGGCTCCTATCTGTAGTGTACGTGTGTGACTGAGGTCTCTTATCTGTAGTGTACGTGTGTGAGTGAGGGCTCCTATCTGTAGTGTACGTGTGTGACTGAGGTCTCTTATCTGTAGTGTACGTGTGTGAGTGAGGGCTCCTATCTGTAGTGTACGTGTGTGACTGAGGTCTTTTATCTATAGTGTACATGTGTGAGTGAGGTCTCTTATCTGTAGTGTACGTGTGTGACTGAGGTCTCTTATCTGTAGTGTACGTGTGTGAGTGAGGGCTCCTATCTGTAGTGTACGTGTGTGACTGAGGTCTCTTATCTGTAGTGTACGTGTGTGAGTGAGGGCTCCTATCTGTAGTGTACGTGTGTGACTGAGGTCTCTTATCTGTAGTGTACGTGTGTGAGTGAGGGCTCCTATCTGTAGTGTACGTGTGTGACTGAGGTCTCTTATCTGTAGTGTACGTGTGTGAGTGAGGGCTCCTATCTGTAGTGTACGTGTGTGACTGAGGTCTCTTATCTGTAGTGTACGTGTGTGAGTGAGGGCTCCTATCTGTAGTGTACGTGTGTGACTGAGGTCTCTTATCTGTAGTGTACGTGTGTGAGTGAGGGCTCCTATCTGTAGTGTACGTGTGTGACTGAGGTCTCTTATCTGTAGTGTACGTGTGTGAGTGAGGGCTCCTATCTGTAGTGTACGTGTGTGACTGAGGTCTCTTATCTGTAGTGTACGTGTGTGACTGAGGTCTCTTATCTGTAGTGCTGTAGTGTACGTGTGTGACTGAGGTCTCTTATCTATAGTGTACGTGTGTGACTGAGGTCTGTTATCTATAGTGTACGTGTGTGACTGAGGTCTGTTATCTATAGTGTACGTGTGTGACTGAGGTCCCTTTACCTGTAGTGTACGTGTGTGAGTGAGGTCCCTGAGGTCCCTTACCTGTAGTGTACATGTGTGACTGTTGGAGGCCTGTATCCAAAGATCCAGGTCTGGATGTCCATAGGTCTTGCTTTGGGGTAGGCTATAGTCACATCTATAACCCACTGCAGGCTTTTGGATTTATTTACACCTGAAAAAGAGGAGACGATCAACAATTAGAAAAGTTATTGTTTTGCCTTTTTTCAATAAACAGGGAAAGAACCTCAATTCACTTAAATATTTGTCAAATAAAATGTGAATATAAATGACTATGCATTTGAAACCTGATTTCTTACAGCTGCTGTGCATGTTTTTGTCATACTATTTTATTTACATAGTGCAGTACAGATTTCATTTAGATATTGTACTTAATGACATCCATCTAAAGGGTAGTGTTAAATGGTGAGATCTAAATCCTAGTTATTGATTGATTAATCCTGACATGCCTATAGTCCACTCTGTACAAAGAGGTCATCATAAAGAAAGCATTTACATAACAATGCAGGGACACAGGAAAGTAGGACAGATATGTCATATTATGAGATCAAAATACAAATTAAATAAATATGTTCTCAAATATTATAATTCACATATATGTATATGACTAAAGTAAAAAGGCATCTGTATGTTTTAACTTTACACAGACAACTGCCTGCTTACACAACTATTTCTCTTTATGTTCATCCATCATTTTGTGTTGTACGATGCCCAGAGAGGAATCTTTACATAAAATTCATGAATATAGACCTCCAATGCTTGTAAACTTCTGCATCCCAAATGCTGGTATTCTTCCATATGTTAGCTCTAATGCATTTTCAGTGAGAGAGTTAGCGTGAGCCTCCAAACATCACAAACTATGAAAAACCAGGGCTGTTCTGGCGATTATGTTGTTAACGTTAGCAATGACCGTCAAAATTAGCATACATGCCAACAAACATGTACAATGGCTTAAATTGATTTCACTGGACAATAATCCACCAAAAATATAGCAGTAGTGTTGTTTTGATAAGCTTCTGCAATGTCACAAGATTTATTTCCATCCAGTGTTGCATTAATTTTTCACCAAGATGTTGCATTGATGATGGTAGAGTCTGGGATGTGCTGGAGAAGGCTTTGTGCAGTGGTCAAAGATTCTCAATGGGGTTAAGGTCTGGACTCTGTGTTGGCCAATCCATGTGTCCCCCTGAACCACTCTTTCACAGTTTGAGCCAGATGAATCCTGACATTGTCATTTTGGAATATGCCAGTGCCATCAGGGAAGGAAAAAAATCCATTGATGGAATAACCTGGTCATTCAGAATATTCAGGTAGAATAAGGTCAGCTGACCTCATTCTTTGAGCACAGACTGTTGCTGAAAATAGACCTGACCAACTACAGCAACCCCTACCTATTTCCTTAGTTAAATCCAGGTGGCGACTTTTTTTTTTGGTATTTCATTAAGCACAAATCCTGTGCACAAAACATTAGTGAACTCTAGAGACTGGAGCTGGATTTGGCTAGTATTGCTGGTAGCCAAATAAACAAATGTCAAAATGAACTTGTCAATCCTGGAAGGGTCTATTGTTACAACCTATGTTAAGACTTATGTTAAAATATACTGTAACAATGTCATTCAGGTTGGCTCCAAACAGTCACCCAAAATGCTCAAAAGACTCAAATGTCTTTTCTCTCATAATAACCAGAGTAACAAAGTCCAACATGCCCAGGACAAGCAAAACACCTTTTATAGAGAACTAGTGTCCCATAAAACCAAATCTCACGAGGCTGGAACAATAATTGAAAATCTCAAGGCAAAAGAAAGGGTGCCTGTCTTGTGCCATATTTTTCAGAATTTGGAGTTTTAAATTTGCAGTTTATTATGTTAAATCATGATTCATTTCTCAAAGCACATTTTAAAGAACATATTATGCATTCTTGTGGCTTTAATTCCCTTGCCTCCCTTCACATACTTTTGATCACCTTAGGATACGTATTTCACATTTTCTAACTTAAAATAATGTCAAATTTGGTTCCATAATGTGTTATTAATGTGTTATTAAAGCATGTTATAGTGGCTTCCCCTCACCATTACTACACGCACATTTATATTTAGACTGGTTCATTCAGGTTTGAGTCATTTTCATTCTAACCCTTTTGATCTGACTGCGATTAATCTTGTGGCCTAGGTGTAAGGATGAGAGCAGATTCTTTGGTCTTCAAAACAAGTGTAAACAAGTCACCCAGCTGTTTTCTTGAGGTGTGTATTATCCAAGTTCACCAATGACTGTAATAACACAAGGCCTGTTTGGTTAAGCAACACTTTAAAACCTACTAAAACATTTGGGACCTTTGCAGCGCTCTTTTTTTTGCTATATGGAGTATCCTGGTTTCACTATCTAGTATCCAGTTCATGAGATATCAGTTTCTCTCGATATTCTGATAGTATTCAGGATACTTTGGCATGTAGACACAGTATCCTGATTTCACAACACTAGTGCTTTACTGAGCATGAGTGAACTGAAGTAACAAATACAGCAGGAGTAGCAACAAAATATAACACTCTATTGTACAATAAAGTCACCATTTAGCACCATATTCATTTCTCTGTCTGTTGTGCTCAGACTGAACTGACTCAGTGAGGCTCTGGATTTTCACGTGTTAATAACACCTTTTACTGAAGCAGTTACAGCGCTCTACAGTCTCATGTTCTTTCTTTTAAAGTATATCTTGTTAGAAACATGCAAAAGTAAAGGTTGCTACATGCCTAATTCCTTGCCATTTCACTGCCATTTCTATGAGAATCCTGGTTTCTCTGAGCGCATGTAAACGTCATATCCTGAGTTATAACCGAGGCAAGGATCATAACCAGGATACTTAAAACGTAAACGTAAACGCACTCGGTATTTTATATCAAAAACACACCACAAAATGAAAGTGTGAAAGTGAGAAAGTAGTTTCTTCATCATCGCCATGCGGTCTTATACTAGTTCTGCTATAGATAAAGACAAGAGTAAAAGTTTCCCAGTGGTGAGAGATTTAGAACGCTGTGCACTTCCTGACTGGGATGAGCGAGATAGTGAGAGAATGTGGGTCTACACTGACAGTCATGAGAGTGTGCACACTACACCACTCTGAAAAAAAAACATTACAAAATATAACCAATTATCCACAAAAACAATGTTACTCTCTATAATCATTCTAGAGGCAATTTAAGGCTTTGTTTACGCTCTTATCTCTTTTGCTGGTGGGGATCTTGAAGGTAACGCCCCTTCTCGCCTGCACCACTGGTTTAGCAGGGAGCAGGTGCTCAGCAATACTGTCAATCAAACCTGTTAGCAATGCTAGCGAGACTGACCTTGGTGAAAGAGGGCAGCTTATTGGTCTGTTATTAACGTTCACATCTTGATTTATGGACAAAATTGCGAAATAAAAAGATCATGTAGAGCAGATTAAAACAAAGAGAGAGAGGGGCGACTTTTTTGACTAGAAAGTGAATTACGAAGTGAGCATGGGCACTCTTCCAGCTCCATCGGCTCTATTTGGAACGTGGCGGCTAGCCTGTTAGCTATACCCATACTGTCTATGGCTATACCCATACTGTCTACTGCTCCATATTACGAGACTGAAGTTGCTGCGACTACCTTCCACTATTGAGGACCCAGAGTAACTAGGTGTAATTAAAATCAGACCAAAATAAAGCTAAAAATGATGCAGTATATGATCAGGTTAAGTGGGATCATGACCACGTCCCATATCGACACAGTATGCACAGTGCAGTGAACTTTGCCTCCTGATGGTTAAACACACTTCTTATCAGGTCTTATCAGTTACATCGTTTACATACAGGGAGTGTTCTGAATATGCTTCATGTCCAATTATAGTCAGATTTCTCCAGAGAACTGTTCAGGCCACCAGTCTAAATGCACATCAATAAATGCTGGAGTATTTGCACTGTAGATGTTCATAGGAAAATATTAGCTGCAGCAACACTAGTCTACAACTATGTGGGCTTAATGCTAATAAGATGGCATAACTTGGATGTTATTGCTTTGCCTGGAATTACTGTGGTATTTGTTAAGTTGATGTGATGCCCACGATGTGTGGTCACATAGTTTTTATTTAATGTAATTTTATAAATGAGTATTAGTGGCGTTTTTATTTTGATAACTGAACAATTGTAATTCTGATTGTCACCACTTGATGGCAGCACGCGCAGCGAGACGGTTTGCGAGAGGTCAGGCTTCTGCTTCCTGTTAGCGGCAGTAGCAGCAAGCCAAGGCAGCACGAAATTAATGTGTCCATCTCACTTTGTTTATTCCAGGTTGGTAAAGTTCCACTAAACACGAAAATTGACTCATATGAAGTCCTAATGATATAACTTTTGTTGTAAGATTTGCTAGTCTAAGCTAGACGTTTACTATTTGATGTATTTTATTTAGATATATGATTAGCTCTTTATGCTAACTCCCGCGCTAGCGCTTAGCCTAGACCTTGCTACTTCTCCGTTGACTCCACATGCTGTAATATAAAATTGTTCTCTTTCGCCACATTTGGATTGTTTATATGTTAATGCAATGTGCTTGTGTAAAAATAAAGTTAGCGGCAGTAGCAGCGAGCCAAGACAGCACGAAATTAATGTGTCCATCTCATTTTGTTTATTCCAGCAACCAACTCTCCCCTACAAATGATATTTTAAACTAGTAGCGGTGGTTGTACCGGCCCAATACCTGCTACATTGACAAACTCACAAGAATTCATTTGGCCCACTGTTGTGATACAGCCTGGGCCAGAGACTGGACCAACCAGAGAGCAGTATTGTAGTTTGGGCAGAAGCCAAAGATGAAGCACATAATCTAAACAAAACAAACATGGCAACACTGACAGCCATAATTAGGTGAACATTAGCCAAAATACAAACTTAGATTTTTTTTAAATGTGCAGAAGGAAGTGCTTTGTGCAAATGGATCTAACCAATATTTTAATTTCTCGGGCTTGTTCCTCTGTCATGTTTTTTTATCGTCAGCTAATCAGGGACAATATTTGGAAGTCTGAGCCCGAAATGAAAAGAAAAGAGCCAATCAGGAGCGAGGGTGTTGAAGGTAACGCCCCTTCCTGCCCACATCAGTGGCTAGGCAGGGGGCGGGCACTTAGCAAAACTCACAACCAAACCTGCTGCTAACGTTACCAGGCACGACCTTGTCGAAAGAAGGCACCTGATTGGTCTGATATTAATATTTTTATCTTAATTTAGGAACAAAATAGTAAAATAAAAACACCAGGATCATGTAGAGTGGGTTAAAACGCTTTAAGGTTGGAATGACTGTCTGACAGCAGCAGTAACAGGGGGCATATTTTTTAATGGTCTTGCTCACTTCCTACTTGGTGGCTAGCGTATTAGCTTTGTCCATTTATATTTACACTCTATGGATTTGACCAATCAGATTAAAATATCTGTCATAACATTCCACCTTTTCCCGATTGCTTTCAGCAAAACCAATGCCAGAGTGCTACAAATAACAGTTTCTGTTGAACAATATTAACCTCAAGGTAAAGCAAGGACATCTCCATAGAGGAAAGCAGCTGGCATACCCTAAAACAGAAAAGTCACGTAGGGCACCTTTAACTGGAAAAATCTTGTTGAATTCATCAATCATAGTTCGTCAGATATTCGAATTATGATAAACATGAGAAGATGGTCTTGATTTGTGAACAGGCCTCATGATGATATTTTCTGTTCTGTAATGCTCTGCAGACCCAGAGGACAGAGTGCTGTGCTCGACGTCACTCACTGACCTCCCTCTGACCCACACTAACGTATTCAAACTGAAGCATGGACAAACATGTGTCTCCCAGGCAAGACTGTCCCTCGCTCAACGAGATGGGTTACTATATTGAGGACATGGGAGAGAGGGGACAGAGGGGGGACAGGAGGAAGAGAGAGGGAAAGAAAGACACCGAGGCATGGACAAACACGGGCCCCATAGGCAAGTGTTCATTCAAAGACATAGGTCACTCTACAGATTACGGAAGAGGGGGAAGCAGAGGGGAGACAAAGGGGACATGGGGGAAAAGAGGGAGAAAGGCACTGAGGCATGGACAAACACGTGTCCCCTCAAAGACACAGAAGCACAGCTGCTGAGTCACTCTACAGAGGACAGACGGAGGGAGAGCGGAGACTGGAGAGACAGAAGAGACATAAAATAAAGACAGTATATTCTGAAAGTAGACAGTACCATTAATATTCTTTTAGGACATGTCTATATGAAATTATAAATTGTAAAGTATTTGTAAATGGCCCACAGGAAGATTACTTGCTTCTCGGGTACAGCTGATAGGGATCCTAACAAATAAATAAACAAAACTTAGGGGATAGAGGGAGCGGGGGGTGCCACTTCCCAGGCTACATTCTCACTTGTACACATATTCAAATTGGGACTTAATTCAAACTAAACCCAGTCTGGACGATTGAGGGATTACACAGATATAAGACCACATGTCAATATTAAAAAATCACATTCTATTGTCTAAAGATAGAGGGTTTTTTTTATTATCATCGTGGTATTGGAATTGGTATTGAGGATATTCCTTAGTATCAAAATCAATTTTGAAATTTTACTGTTGCAACAACACTAATTTGTAATAATCTATGAGAAGATTCAACACTTTGCTAAACAGGGAGGTAGAGACAGACAGAGGTTTTTCCAGGAGTGGCACATGGAGCTGATGTGTGTGTGGGGGGGTGGAGGGCCCCAACACAAGGAGGCAAAGAGGGAGCAGTGGTGCTGTGTGTGCACTCTGGAAACTGCTTCTGTCTGCCTCAGGGCCAGCAAATCACAGGGGCCAGCACAGCGCAGGGGCCACTGCATTCATACAGGATTTAGAAAGCTTTCAAGTCTGGAGTTTTGCAAATCATTTGAATGATAAATTATATTTACTTTACAAAACTTAAAGCCAGAATATAAAACATAGACTAAAATAAATGTATGTTTTTTCAATTTTGGGTGATCTTCTCCAAAACATATCTAGCTCTATGGAGAATGTTCCGAAGTATGGTTTTAACTACGACTGTAGTCGTTTAGTCGATTGACTAGTCAGTGTAATAGTTGACCAAAATTTGTCAGATTTTGTTTCAGTTATAAAGATTTATATGGGACAACAGCAGAAAGGAAAAGTGAGTGAGTGTGGGTATTTTTTGGTATTTATATGTTAAAAAGATTAAACTGATTAACAAACTGAATCTGTCTTTATATAAAATTTCCTAGTACTTTTCTCTGCATAAATAGTTGTTTTTGGAAGAATTCCTGTGAACTTGTAGTCTTGTGAGCGCAGTTTGGGTCACATACATAGAAATACATAATAGTTCTGAGAGCTTTTGCCATGTCAGCTTTTCAGTCGACTAATTGATTATTTAGTCTCGCCCTAGTTTTAACTTTCCATTTCCATGGAATCATGCAGGTGAACACCGTTTCAAGGAATGGTCCGATATGGATTCTCTTCAGCTGATACAGATATCCACAATATGCTGTTGTGGCATCTAACTGACATTTGCTGATATTGATGTCAAGTAGTAGGGAAGTAGGGAAGCACATATGGCATATTCTTTTACGCTTTCGAACATCGACACAGATCGAAACATCTGATGAACTGAGGGCAAACTGGAAATGCCACATGGGCAAAATTAAGTTGGGGAAGCATAGGGAATATTGTGGTATTTTTTCATATCAGACCAATTTATTGTCCTTCCCCGTTAAACCTGCAAGTTTCTTCACAATTGAATCAAAACTGCAATTTAAATGGATGCAATTGACTTTGTGCACACTAGTGCCCAGCAACCTCAGTCTTACTTCCTGTCCAAATTTATCTCAATAAGGTTTTTGCCGAGTCACGCTAAAATGAATAAATACTTATATATAAAAGGTAGACAACATGTTAAACACTGCACAGAAAAAATAAATACTTCACTGGAAGACTCTGTGTTTAGAAAGAGATGTTTGTGTCTCAATACTAACACTAATGCTAATTTTGAGGAATAATAAGTATTAAAACAACACCACAAACTGAAGTATTCTACATATACAAATCATCGGGTAGAATTTACTTTATTTTATTTATTATTTAAGTTATTTATCTTATCTTTTCTGATTTTAATAAAAATGATTGTTAGCCTTGAGACAGCTAGAGTGCTGCTGTGCACAGTGCCTAGCAAATCACAAAGGCTGCAATGTTTGAAGTAACACAATTTACTCAACAAAATGTCATTCTGCATAAAAATGTCTAACCCTCTAGTTTAGATCTGTACAAACATGTTCTTAATGTGATTCTTGTATTAGTTTGTGAGTTCAGATTTCAGTCTTTTTTGGCAATTCTTGAGTTTAAAATGTGAACTTTGAACAGAATCCTATTGTTAAAACATACATTTCATTTCACAGTCACAATGTTTGTCAGAAAAATCTAAATCAGATATTTTTTCCCAAATTGTTCAGCCCTAATCCTTATTTGTTTCTTTATCATGTGGTTCAAGTTTGTATCTAGAAAATATGTTACTAACGCAATTACAGCCTACTTTGCAGAGCCAAGCACAATGTATGACAGTAAGACCCTCCATCAGAAGCCATCATAGTAGTACATGTGAGTAGGGTTGTCAAAAGCATTGAAAATCTGAAACAAATCAATAATAAAACTAGTGTTAAACATATTCTAATACATATTTGTGCAAGTATCGATGATAAAACATCCCATTCACAGGACAGAAATGAGCCTTTCCTGAATAGCTTTAGAACACTCTTGAGCTGTATGTTTTACAAGACACATTGACTAGTATATACCCATGGACCACTGAGGAATTACACAGAACCACATGGTAATATAAAAAAGTACTATGATTTATTACTGAAAATCACATTCTATTGTCTTAAGGGCGTTTTTTTTTTTTATCATCAGCATCAGTATTGAGTATCGAGTCTATTCCTTAGTATCGAAATTGAGCTGTACCATGACACCACCGGCGCATACATACCAGTTTGGTTGTTGTTGCCGGTGTCCCCCGTCACACTGCCATTCTCCTGCTGCCCACCCAGCGTCTTGAGTATGACGTGGGTAGCCCCCATGCGAGGCAGAGTCACGTGGGTCAGGTGGGGCAGGGAGTTCTTCTTGGCGAACAGCTGGCTGGTTTCCCGCCTTTTCCGCAGGAAGCCGCCCTCCGGAAACAGGACGATCCACTTGCGGTCACGGCTGTGGTAGTAGCGGTCCAAGTGCTCCTTCAGGTAAACCAGCTGCTTGTCTCGGTGAGCCTTACCCTGGGTACAGGAAATACCACAATCAACTGTCAGGCCATGTCAGCAGTTTGGCAATTTTTAACAGATCGAATTTAACATGAAGCTTTGTTTTGTATAAAACATGAAAAACCTAGATATTAAATCAAATTTAGAAAAAGAAAAAACATGAATTGAATAAATTTGATTACTTGCCCAGGCCTACCTCATACAAAAGATACAGATTATATACACTGATTAACCACATATTAACCACTGAGACACAATGGTTAATATTTATCATAGTGTATATATTTCTTATTCAGCTTTTGTTAATTAGTGTTAACAATGTACTAAGTAACAATGTATAAGTTCCAATATACGGACCATTTCTTTTAAGAAACTTAAAGTGCTTTCTTTTATTTTTTTATTTGTCAAGCAAGTTACACACTTCAGCCCTTACCTAGCAAGTCACATCTGTTGCCCAAGTCCAATCAGGAAGTAAGATAATAAACTTCACCCAAATTGTCTGGAAGACCATGCTTCCACCACTACCACTACTTATATAGTTTATTTTCTGTATCCATATACATGCATGTAATATGGAGTTTCCTTTCTGCTTCAGTCAAAACCATGTCTTTGGTAGTACCCCACCAAGGTCATTCAGAGCCTGCATATGTGTGCCCTCAGTCTCTACTCCCATTCATATCTGCTGCTTGGAATAACGACCGCATTTCCTCTTCACAGATGTGAATGTGTTTCGATTGGTCCCAACTAAAATCAATGGGGCTCCTCCTGCTCCGTGCTAATGCTCTTAATGCCATCGTGGTAGTACACTGATGCGAGTTATGCCATTAAAGCCTGAGCAATGGGCCCAGCGTCCACAGTGCATTCATCACTCCAGTTGTTTGTTTTGAGTATGAAGCTTGTAGCTGTTAGCATTACACCGCATGTTTATTCAGTACTTGGCTTCAGTTCATCAGAGAAGCAGCTTGGCTTAATGGAGAGGTGCAACAGGTGAGTCCAGCCCTTGTAAAGCGCTTCCATTTCAGGTAGTGTAAACACCTAAACCCCACCCATAACCACAGTTCTAACAGAGCTGACAAACTGGGCAGTACCTGCAGGACTAAAGAAGAGAGTGAGGGGAAAGGAGGGGCAGGGTCTGGATGTATAAGGAACCATGAGATTGGTCTAACATTTCAAACTCCACCCCTGCTGAACACAAACACCTGGCTTCAGGGCAGTCTTGCATGATGTCACTAAGTACTTGCAATGGTGACTGGAGCCAAGACAGGCACATTTTTATATGTTTTGACAAGAAGCGTCTAGTTTGATGTCTAGTTTGAAGTCTAGTTTGAAGAGGCTGTAAATTTGTTTGTAATAAAGAAAAAATTGTCCTTCCGCAGTACTCTTAGGGTCAAAATGCCACCACTGTCTGCATCCAATTATAAAGCATTTTATTATTCACAAACCAAAAAGTAAGGTTTGTGCAGCATTAGCATACTAGTTGCAGTTAGCATTACTGTGGCAGTAAAATCTCACTCATAAAGTCATTCTGGTGAATAATTAGGACATTGAGTTAAAAAAGTGAGCAACAATTTAAAAGGAACTAGTTCTGTTTTTTGTTTTTTTTTGTCCAGCTCTAGTGTCTAGGTCTAGCATTGTCATGTTGTACAGACGTCAGACAAACCATATGCAAAGCCATGGTGTCCACAACTATCACAGCTCAACCCACAATGGCTTGTGCTAAAGCATGTTATATCTGTATAATCCCTCAGTCATCCAGGTCTGATCCATAGCAAAAGAAAATTAAAATCTGTCAACTGGGAGTTTAGACGACTGGCTGCTCATCCAAGCCCCTTCTTCAGTTCTGGTCAGATTACTGGTGGACACTGCCTTATAGCTGTCTGAAGGGAGGACTTAACTACAATGAAGTTCAAAACACCTATTGTTTACAGTTTCTGTTTGTAGGCTAGGCGTATTGTGTTACCCTAAGTGTGCACTGTGTCTGAGTCCTACTTAGTATAATCATTCAAGCCCCTAATGAGTGATTTCACACCTATTACCAATCTTGAGACAGATGATATCGAATGCTCCCAATTCTTGTTTAAGGATTGTCTATCCTAAATCCCCTCTCAAACAATTTCTTTTCTCTGGCTAAGATCTAAACCTCACTATCTTCAAAGGAGTGGTTAGTGGCTTTGAGATGGAAATGTACAGCAGACTGGGGTCCAGAGGAGCTCTCATGACGGTGTTGGTACATTCTCTTTAGTTTAGTTTCTCCAATGTAACGCTCACTGCACTCTTCACTACACTGAATGGAGTAGACCACATTGTTTGTTGCTAGGGGTTTTGTCGAGTTACCAACAACGCAATGTATCATATATCCCCCATCTATAACTCCATCCTCAAACCAAAGGAAACAAAGAAAACAACAGAGCTAGCCAGGATACTAATTGGTATGAAATCACTCATTAGGGGCTTGAATGACTATGCTAAGTAAGACTCCGGCACAGTGCACAATAGACCTAACCTGCAAACAGGAATTGTAAGTAATAGTTGTTTTGAGTTTCAGTGTAGTTAGCTCCTCCCTTCAGATAAATATAAGGCAGTGTCCAGCAGTAATCTGACCAGAACTGAATAAGAGGCTTGGATGATCAGCCAAACGTCTTCACTCCTACAATGATTTGTCCAGCTGACAGATTTTTTTATTTTTATTTTTTGCTATATAGCAAGTTAGATAAAGCTGAAAATTACCTATAGAAAACAACTGAAAAAGATTTATCCTGGCATTTACATACAAAATATAACATTAAATACAAACACCTGGACATCCCCTCTGGAGAGGGGAGGGTGACGATATATGCTGATAACAAGAGTGAATCAAACAACTCTAGGTATTGATAAACTAACTGAAGTTAAAAGTAGTGTATATATAAGGTAAACAAAAGTTTTGTGTGTGAATTTTGCCCACAATATGTCATTATTTAGCAGTACCAAAATGAGCTCTGACAAAAAAAAAAAGTAGTGTTTCACCTCTCAAATCCCAAGTGAAATTGAAATGCTTGGCGTGTCCAAATATATCTTACCTGTCGGATGAAGAAGTCCCCGTGGATGAGAGAAACCAGGCCAAAGTTGGTGTATTTGAACACATGGTCCATGAGCCACATCATTTTCCTCACCACCTGCAAAAGCACACATCTGTCAGCAGCCCGTCACACCAGAAAACCCTCCCCCTCTGCCCTGCTCTGACCCGCTCTGCCCAAGCATATCTGGGTCTGGCTCACTACATTTGGTGGATTACAGGATCAACCGGAGACACTCACAACGTTTACATGCAGAGGAAAAAGTGAGTGTGCTAAATAACCAAATTCAAATAGCCCCAAACCCTGTCAGACCACCCTTGTTCCAGTCTATAGCAGGTCAAAGAACCAAATAGGTGTGAACGGTGAGCTACGAGACGCCTATCATAATATAACCACATTTAGTTAGAAATAATCAATAGTTTATGTTAGTTATTTTGCTCTCCACAGCACAAAAAACACCCCACGTTTTCACTTAAAACATAAAAGACCAAAACAAAAACAGCATGTACTCAGTGGAGGAGCTGTAGTTTGTTGTTGCTGCTGATGTAATGAGAGATGATGAGAGTACAAGCCTAAACACATGCCTAATATTTTCCAGACTGTTACCTTGTGCAGTTTAACGTCTGTCCTTATATGCTGCACTGTTACATTCAGTGGGCATGTATGAATAAGCTTTGCTAGATGTGTCATTGGAATTTTTAAGATTTGATTCACACCACCTCAATTCCTTGGTTTACATGTATTTTGAAAATTCTGTTCAAATTGGGCTAGGAGCAGACTAAAAGAGGCATTCAACTACATGGGGTAAGAAACACCCCGGAAAATATTACATATTTGTTTGACATCGCTACAGATCTAAAGGGAGTAAACATTCAATCTACAGTCCCTACACTGCAGACTAGCACATGTCCTTTCATAGTTTTTTGCCATTATGTTAAAGTGAAAGCAAAACCTGCGAGAGCTTCAATGTGCTTATTTGTGTGGCAAAGAGCAAATACCTGAGTGAGTAACACAGTTGATGTCTGAAAATCAAATGCTCAATGTAAATGAGATGTCGCTCATCTATGTCTGCCAAAGGTGTGGTTCTATATATGATTTCAGCTATAATTGCTAATAAAGCTATATGTGGCCAAGAGAAAAAACAAAAAAAAACAAATGAACAAGTCCACCCAGCTCATAATCCACAGTTCACAGTCACAAGTATATACCGACAAAAAATATGTTTTTAGCTTATATTATGGCGGTTGATCAAAATTCTGCCTGTAAATGTGATGAAATTCAAGACTATTTAACCACAAAAGTGAAGAAATATAATCTAGTGTTGTTGCCATCAGTATGAGACCTGGATGTCACCTGGAGATATGAATTCTCAAGACTCTGTGATAGTACTGTCCATTCCACTCTAGTGCACTCCAGGCTATGCTTCTGTTGTAGGGAGTATTATACCTCTGATGATGTTCGCTATGATAACAAGAACTGAGCTGATTGAATATGATTGAGTGAAAGATTACATTGAATGTTTACTTTTTCCAATCAGCTCTTTTTGCAGTCTCTCTAAATATATTTTAATCAAATGCAATATAGTCTATATTCTAATTTTCCATATCTTTAACAATGATGATTTTTGAATATGTTTTACGTTAGTGGTAAGCCTACATGACAGTAGGGATGGGACGATATTAAATTTTAGACTCACGATTATCGTGGCCAAAATAATCGCGATTAACGATATTATCGCGATAATTATTAACCTGTTAACGTTCCGACGGCCCGGACCTACTTTACAACTTTACAGCAATGTACATACACTTCTGCATCACCCACACAAACAATCTACACATCAAATGAAAGCTGCGGCGCTCGTCTTTCTGGATATGCAAACCATTTTCACCTGCAATCACCACAGTGCTGACAGGAAAGACGTTTTTACAGAAAAGTCACAAAGTGTGAATCTGGACTTCACTTACCATTGAGCGCTCTGGTTCTGTTCACACAAAGTTGGTCTCATTTGTTCCGTAAAGGTCCAGAGAATATAATCCAGTCAAGAAATTATGTCCACAAAATAAAATCCTCCATGTCCAATCTGCTGCAGGAAAGTACTCCAAATATGAAATCTGCTCCGTCACTTCTTTGCCTTTCCTTTGTCGATTTCAGGCATAATAAACTTCTGACGGCGCCAACTTTGTTCCCCAGTGCTAAACACACGTGTTCGCTTGTGATTGACACCAGTGTTGGCCAGTAAGGTGGGGGTTGTAGGTTACTGAGGCCGCAGACAGCGAATCAGTGCTACAGATGACTGAAAGTTTACGCCCCACTCTTCCCCTTGTAGAATCAACCAATTACATCACACACATTTAGTGACGTTTTCCCCTTACAGCCAATGAGCAGCGGAACAGGATGATGTATCACATGCCATGGTTTTCTGTAAACAGACGTACCCGGAAGAAAATGTGTACTCCTCATGCTGTCAAAATGGACCAGTCCTTGCTGGAAGTGACGCAAGTGCCCGTCGACGAACATTTAATTTTTTTTAATTAAGGCATTTTGGTGAATTGGGAAACGAGTGGATGCAGAAATGTGTGCATAATGGCGCATTTTACGCACTGTTGTTTTGCGTTTTAAACATGACGAAACGGACAAAACAAAGGGAGAACGTGATCGAGGACACTGTGGATGTTTGTACAAGTTAAACTAGAGGCATCACGGACCTGGAGCGGTTCATGGCAAAGAGTAAAGATCCCACAGTGGACTCAGAAGTAAAGGACCTTATTTTTTGATGGATTGGATGCTGTTCTCGATCGGTAAGTGTGGTTTATTCTGCTATTGACTTAATTGTAGGTAAAATATACCGTGTATAATCGTTAGCTTTGCTTCTGTGCACATAGTGCGCATTCGGACCATGCGCTCTGGCACATTTGTATTCAGCTGTATGAATTAGACTTAATTTGTCTATTGCTTAAAAGGTGTTGTTTTATTCTGCAGTTTGCATTATTGTAGGTAAAAATCTAAGATGTGCACACATTAGCGTCTCATTTGTGCGCACGGGTGAGGCGCGCACTGGTACGTTCCTGTGGAGCGTTACGGATCAGACTTTGTTTATTGTTGATATCTGGCAGAATATAGTTCAGGCAGAGATAAGCACAGAAGCTACAAGTGTCATTGCTATGACAGAGTGGGCAAACACCAGAACTAACATCTAAACGTTGTATTGGAACTGGAAACACGAGGCAGTGTGGTGCCGTACAGGCGATTATAATCTTGCGCGATGATCGCCATTATAAAAAAATGCCACCAACATTAATTGGGGACCTTTTTTATCGCGATTAACGATATTATCGTATATCGTCCCATCCCTACATGACAGGTGCTGAAAAAGATTTGTAAGATTGGCAAAACAACAAGAGTTGAAAATATACAAGATTTTGCGTTAAATTATTCATTACTGTGGCAACTTTGTCAATTTTCATTACTCTGAAACCCATAGATCAAACAACCCATCAGACACGTGTCTTATGTGAATTGAATAGTCAACATAACTGCATACTAGATGTGCTCCAATCAATTGACCATTGATCATTAATTGGCCAATCAAGGCAAAAATATCATAATCAGTGGCAAATAGGCCGGTTAGATATACGGATCACAAACATAGATAACTGATGGGCAGTTAGAGGCCTAAAATTGAAGAACAAAGTAAGTAGACAGCAGTGGGCATATACTGGTGATGGTGAAATAGGGATTGATGGGCAATATGGCGTCTTGAAACTAAGCGATTAAAGACTGCTCCAGTCACATGCACGAATCACTCCAAATACAACTTTAGAGGGTAAATGAGAAGGGCAAATAAATGTAACATAGTTAAAGATCTGAAAAGTCTATTTTGCCAAATAGGTCTGCTTTAAATTGCCAGCAAAATACCATTGATGCTATAACTAAATTTTGGTCAAAGAACATATCAAGAAAAGTCTACATTAGTTTTTTTCAATAATAAAAAGTTTGCATTTCTATATCAAAGTCCATGTGACTGGCATTGGCTATGATCGGTATCAGCTTATCAAAAATTCAGATGACCAGTATTGTTATCACCCTCAAAAAGCCTGATCGGAAAATACCTTATAAAAATGATGCTAGCCATTTTAAGACTTGTTTGACCAAGGTGCATTTCAGGGCGTAAGACGGTGGACATGCACTCACAAGCTCAACACAGGACATGGTACAAACTCCTTGGGGTATCTTGGTAATGAGTATAGTAGAGAGTTTAGGTTGAAACTTTAGTTGTACATTATAAAGTTTGGGGAAAAACAAAATATCTCCTCATACACTTCCGCTATTGTGTTTTTAACCCTCATACACATCCTCTATTGTCTTTTTAATGCTTATAAGCTTCCTCTCCATTGCAATTTGTCTATCTGATCTGATAAGCTAAACACAAACTCATAAATACTTTGTGCAGTGTTCAAATCCCTTGTTAGTAGAGGCCCACTCAGTTTTTATTATGAAGAATTCTCAGCAAGTGGAATGCTGGGAAATAGGCGACAGAGAAGCTGAAACCAAGATATTGTTTTGGTATGAAAAAATAAGGCAGATTTTTAAAAAGATAGTACATTTAGAAATCTATAAAAGGTTGGTTGAAAACGCTATCGGGGAAAAAAATACAATAGGCCAGGAAGACAGCATGAGACCCCAGGGTGACATAGCAACATTTTGCTCTCAAAGAAGACATTACATTTTTAGGGATGGACAATACGTGAGACTGGGGCCACAAGAATGAGACATGATTTTGATATAATCTACATTAAACAATTCAATGCACAATTTAGGCTGTTTGATTTTTTTTTATTAGCTTAAATTTAAAAGGGAAAAGTTAATAATAATTAATAATCTACATCTATATGCATCGCATCACTCTGAAATAAAGTTTGGCATTTTCTCCCGATTTACCTGTGCAAACAAGTCTACAATACAGACTTTTGGGAAGACAAAGCTAACTTAGACCTAAAATGATATTATTACGCCATTTTCTGATATATGTTATAATGTTGTTTCCTCATCGAAAACATTGAAAACGACATCCAAAATTGTTTGCATTCACACATGTTTAACACACAAACTTAAACTTTTTTCCCTCAAACAGGAAACACTCCGCCTTCCACCTTGTTATGTCAAGTGGTAATACTCCACTCCAATGTGTTTTTAAACTCCATACACCTTCATTAAATCATTTGGATAATTTCAGCCCTGCATTTGCCAATTTATACTGAACAAAAGGTAAAAGGAGCTGTTAACTTTAAAACTACTGCTTCATGACATCACAAGGTGTAACAGAGCATTCAGAGCTTTGGAGATGTAGACAAACTCATAATAATCTACTTAAATATGTGGGAATGAAACAAAATACAATTCCAGGGATGTTTTGATAAGCTAACAGCATTATAACATGACTTAAAGCTCACAAGAGTCAATTTTGCGTAATATAGAACTTTTAATATTAGCTGTAACTGCGTCTGCTGATGATATGAAATTAACTCCCACTCCACAGAAAATACAGCACGCAGCAGTTAGTTAGCCTTGACTGACATGGAAACACAAGCCCTACCCAGGGACGAAATGCGGAGAATTTAGGGAGTCCCTGGCATGTACATAACATAGTTTGGTGTATACTTACAGTGCCCTTGTCCTGCAGGCACATCATGAGCGTGCACACATCTCCTGTCGACTGGTGGTTCACGATCACCATGGCCTCTTCCTCTGAGAACGGCCGCACGTCATCGCCCCACTCAGTCACTGCAAAGACACCAATGTTGACACTTAAGATACTGTACAACATAGAACCTCATTATGCCCCCAACATGACATACAGATACATCTTAAAGCTCTTAGACATGGTTGTTTATTATTCAAGCCAAGAAGAAATGCAGAGCAAAAGGACATTTTATATGTGCTTGTTTAAAATGTGTATGTATAGTAAACTGGTTAGAGAGGAGCAAGATGGCTAAAAAGCTATGAAAAATGATGAATAATCAATTTTACCAGCAAATAAACAATGGATGTGTTTTGGCCCACAGGGAAATTCAATTGGAAATCGCTGCTATATAAAAGAATGAAGAGAGAGAAGGCTAGCATTATTAGCTTATTTACACAAAAAATTAGATCCCATACTATGGCACTTACTTTTACTTGATTACATGTTGGATCTACGTAAAATAATTTGTTATTTAACATAAGTTACTTCAATGGAAAAGCTGACAATATATTCAAAAGTAGTATATTTAAATAGGTGCAACATTTCATTTTTAGGGTACATTCAAGGTTTATACATGTTTGGAAAGAAGAAAACTAGAGATACACTGGTATATTGGTTAGCTATTATATTTGCCGATATGTCAGAAAGTGCAAATATCTGCCTATCGGTTTTAAAGCTCAAGTACAGGCAGATATTTTGTTTTGACCAAACTGCTGCCTTAATAATACATACAAAGCTTTATTTTAACATTTTAGTGTGAAGAGATAACTGCATACATGACTACACAGCTCTGTCAAAGGTTTGTGGTAAAAAAAACAGGTTGAGAAAATAACCAATTGATGTGTTGGGGTTGGGTTCTTGGGGGTGGTTGGGTGGGTTTGGTGGGTAGGACTGTTTTTAATGCACTGTAAAGCACTTTGTGTTACATTTTTTGTATGAAAAGCGCTTTATAAATAAAGTTTGTTGCTGTTGTAACCAAAATCGGCTCTTTACATCAGCGGCGGTTATCAGCAATCGTTTAGTCTGGATTCTAAATATTCAATTCTGTATCGGCATCGCCCATAAAAAAAACCATATCAGAATCAATCAGAAATCAGAATCAATCAGATATCGGGTGATCTCTAAAGAAAACCACTGGACATAACATCTATGCCAACATCTTTTTACTAGGTTAATGTTAAAAGGGTCAGAAATTATACTGGTTCAATATCATATATCACCACCGAGTTTGAAAATTTTGGTGGTTTTGAACAGAATTCTGACTCTCCCTAGTGTGATGCCATTAATATGTTGTAGACGTCTCTACTTCCTGTAAGTAAATAAAGTCAAAACTAGAAAATCATTAAAAAAAACGATTAAATCAAACAACAAAATATCCAAACATACAGGTAAAAGTCATCTAAAGACAACTGCTTGTGCATCCCTAAAATGAACTGCAGAGTCACGCTTGTAGAGCAGCATATTACCCCTCTGTCAACTTTCTAAAAATATGTTTCAACACTTCACACACACGCGCTATGCAAACCAGCCACTCAATATTTACATGGCCCGCAGAGGGCCAGTGGGATAGGAGCTACAGCAGAACACCTGACTAAACCAATGAGAATGAATACTTCAGCAAGCAAATGATTGGACTTATAAATCCAATATATGAACCAGGAGCACTCAACAATGGTCATTTTATTTGTCTTAAAAAGATATTGTGTTTATAGCTTGTTTACCTTTTTAAACAAATTATATATGGTATAGTTTTCTATATGGTTAGTTTTGTATGTAAAATTGTGAACAGAATTGTGTTCACAATTTTACATACAAAAAAATATAATTAATAAACATAAGTTCTAAGCATGAATTTAAATATTAATATGGTCGATGGAATCTATGTATCTACAGGGATCTGTACCTGATTTTTACAGCCAAGAAAACATGAAAAACAGAGCTAGTTAATTTTAAACGGTTTGCAGTGGTCCCAAGTTATTACTGTACAACATAGAACTTATGCATTCTGAGCTTCCTAATTATTCACCTTGATGAGTTTAAGTTCTTTTCACAACTTTCAGAGGCCAGAACGGAGCTGTCTGCACCTAATTATGAAGTGTTTTATCATCTGAGAATCAGGTGCGTTAGCATTTGGCTGTGCCAAAACTCCATTCTGATCTCTGAAAGTTGTGAAAAGTGCTTATAAACTTATTGTGGTAAATCATTTGGATGCTCAGAATGCATAGGGTAAGTGAGAAATAACTTTGGAGAGCAGATATGAGTCGTACTTGTGATACACACTCCTAAATCAGCACTGTCAGGCGAAGTAGAGAAGAGACCAGGTTTTGTGTCTCTGTTCACACTGTCTAAATTCACAGTAAGCATAGATCAGATGGTTTATAGATGGTTTATTGCACAGCCATGCCATTACTAAATATACTCAGGAACACAACTGCAGTATGTGTCCCGAGGAAGGATTGAATCGGCAACTCTCAGGGCTGAAGGTAACAGCTGTGCCACTGTTGCCCCTTTCCGGAACATTAACTAATGTAACTATACTTGGCTGGAACTTTGATGCCAAAATATAACAACCTGAAACAACAGCAGCAAGTGTAAACAGAAGAGTACACTGGGAGGAGGACCATAGACTAAGTGGACTGTCAATCGATGTTAGTAGTTATAGCAGCTAATCTGGAGCCAAGTTCCATATTTGGAAATGTGAGTATGCAACCAATTAGGAGTGAGGTTGTTAAAAGTACTCAAAACAGTGATCCTGGCGCTTACACACAATAATTTTGACTCAAACTTGTTGCCAATGACAGCAGGCACCAACCTTGGGATAAAAAGGCACCTGATTGGTCTGTTAAAATTCATATCTTGATTTACAGACAAAATAGCGAAATAAAAACACCAGGATCATGTAGAGTAGGTTATAATTAACATTTAAAAGACTAGAATGACAAGCCTGACAGAAGCAGGACACATGTGTTACAGGACACGCATGGGGGACACATAGATACAAACGCAAATAAGCTCTTGTCCTGTCATTTGGATTTCCATATCATCCACATATACACAATATATCAGTGTTGAAATGACAGGACCGGCCCTAATGACGTTACCATGCATTTAGCTTAAATAAACAAACTAGGGTGGGAATTTCCACTGGATGATAATGGACTAAAAATACCATGGTATGACAGTGTACAGCTGTGTATTTTAAAATGTTTTACAAAAACAAGCTCTTATCTGAAAATATTTGCATGATATCACTCCTTTGAGGAAAAACAGATCAGGGCAAAACAAGTAGCCTGCAGTGAAACGTTTTAAAATGTATCCTTATGCATTTTGGAAATATTGTTGTTAAAATGCATCTGAAAATATAAAAAATATACTGATTACTACATTGCCATATAAATATTGCATTGTGAATAGGGACCTTTGATGATAATGCCAGTGTAATGACACACAATACAATAGAAAATTAAATAAATTATAGAATTTGGGTAAAACGTGCCTGCAAAGTGACATTGTTTTCATCCAGTCTAAAGCACATGGACTGAGAAGCATGGCACGACAGAGAAGGAGGGAGAAAGCACCACATCCACTGACACAGATGAACTAGAGCTTCCCAAAAGGGTGCAACCTCCATGGTCTGGAACTAGTTTGGTTTTTGCCTGGCAGATACATGCCACAGTACTATATTTTGCAAAACATGCAAGCAGGTAATCAGATGTTGAAGGCCATTGCGCTTAACAAGTGGACCACGCTTTCATGCTTCAGACATCACCTGCACATCACTATAGGTAAGTTATTATAATGTTAGCTGTGATATTTCTTGCACCATTTTAAAATAATGATAGCCGCATGTTTTTTGAATTATTGATATTTGGTGTTTATTTTAACTTACAGTCTGATTCTGGATAGGATCAGCTCTGATTTAAGTCCCGGTTTAGTTCTTGCCTTGGTTAGTTTTATATTGCGGCTTATTGTTTTACATAATACTAATAATACTAATACTAATAATAAGTATGCTAACTTTTGAGCAGATCAATGCAATGAGGTAATACTTGATCTGGAAAAGTAAATAACCATTGTTGCCCATTACCAGATAATACCGTGTTTCAATCTGCATTATTCAAATTTATATGCATATTTTAACGCATACAAGTACAAAATATTAAATATATACACTTAAGTGTCATGCATTTCAAACTGTATGTTCACTATAATTAATAAACTTTTTTTGTTTGTCATTTGGAAAGTGTGAAAGACCCAAGGATTGAGTGAGCAGTTTGAGTGGGCAAGAAGATTGTTGCTGCTTTTGGCCACAGTTGAAGCGCCAGTGAGCTCTCTAAGATGCCCAAAAAGAACTGGGCCCACCAGAACACAAACTTAAAACTTATATAATGTTGCACTTGTTGGGGTTCAAGCAGAGAATGATCCAGCAGCTCCTTGCACTAGAAAAGGCTATAGCACAGGTTTTAGCTGCTGTTAAAACCACAAGGCATCTCGTGTTGACATGACAAGACACAGAGGTGCTGGACCAGTCAGCACTGCACTGAGCCCACTTCACAGATGCATTTTCTGCTGAAGAATATGTGACTATTTCAGAAGTTAAGCCTGTACTTCAGATTTTCAACAATAATCTGTTAAAAATAAGAGACTGACATTGACATCAAAACAGCAACACTTGTCTACATGAACAAAAGCTACAAAGACACACTTACAGAGGGTGACTGTAAACATAGCCATGTTTACAAGCCTTTCCTCGATTCACACTTTTGCACGGAATAGTCAAGTCATCAAAATCCAAGCCACTAGTGAACTGGGGCAGCACTGAAACACAGCAAGGTGTTTCAGGAGAAGTTCCATCTCCATCAGGAGAAGAGCAGTCAAGGAGCTGCTAAAAAGCCAAAGAAGAGCCTTGGAAGCTTTTTGAGGGGAGCAGTTAGTGAAAAGACACATGCAATTACAGATGGATTGTTGTCTGAACTGAGTGGCTATGTGAATTGTCCACCAGTAGACAGTGAATGATATTCACTTATGTGGCAGAAAATTCAATGTTCCCCAGATCAGCAGATTAGTCAGAAAAGACTTCTGCTGCATCTGCATAAGGTGTTTAGCACAAGAGGAAATATGGTAACTTGTTTATAGTGGAGGGCTTAAAGCAAGGGTGTCAAACACATTTTCACCGAGGGCCACATCAGCAAAATGGCTGCCGTCAAAGGGCCAAATGTAAAATAAATTTAAATACTTTTTTAAAGTGTTACTTAACTGTTTCTGTATTCATTACTTCAGAATCAGAAGACTTTTATTGCCATTGCTTTGGTGATAAAGTGCAACACAAAAACACTGAATAACTATAATATAAAAAAGTTGAAATATAGCTATTATAATAATATAATATATAATATAATATAAATATATACAACATCAGAACAACTTCTACTTCTTCAAGTTACAAATATTACATATGTATTTGCAAATGTGTAAAAGATATGTCTGTGTAACTACTTGTCTCCTGATAAAATGACATTTTAAGACCATCATACCTTTTAATTTACCTTGTTGAGGGCCACATAAAATGATGTGGAGGGCCACATTTGGCCCCCGGGCCTTGAGTTTGACACATGTGGCTTAAAGGATGACATGTTGGCATGTCAAATGTTAATTACACATTGCCCTAGCTCAGATGTGTCCTCGTTGTAGCGTACAGCAGTAAGACAGGTTGAGGACTGGAGTCTACTGAGACAAAAAGCCTCTTTTCCTTCGGTATGGTATGCTGATCTTGGGTCTGTTTGGTAGGGCCACCTCCAGCCAAATTGTGTCATCTGCTCCCGGTCCAGGGGTAGGGCTCCAATAGGTGAGCAACTGACATCACCCAAACATAACTCATTTTCTTAATCTATAAAATTTATATGGTATTGGAATTATTCATTTTAATCATAAGGCCAATCTTGCAGTTCACAAAGAGCTACACCCGGTTTATAGTCAGCTTTTTCTGCATTTATTTCAATTCTCTGAGCCTCTAAACCATGTTTCTTTTCAATTTAGATGTGATAAACAGGAAACAGATGTTGCTAACATGTGCTAGCTTTGTTTTGCAAAGCATTAGGGCTCAACAAATAAATGTCCATCACTGAAAGCATACCTTTTGAGGGCAAACTATTTTATAATAGATTTTTTTTCTCAGATTCATACATGGTTGAGTAATGTCATTCTCCTGTACTTAAGAAGTCATTGCTCAGAAAATACCCCACCCCCCATACACTCCTACTGATCTTTACTCCTTTTTTTCCCAAACCGCTTATGATTAAGTAGTGTCACAATAGCCATTTTGGCACTTCAATGAAAAGTAAAATGAAATAAAACATCCACTGATTGATAAATGGAAATGCTATGCATAGGTGGCACCGTCAGCATGGTCCAGCAGTGACACATTGTGATGATGTACCTTAAAGCAGCAGGTGGAAATCATCACAGCAGGTTTCAACTGATGTTAGCAAACATGTTCCTTTTATTAAGTAATTTTAGATTAATAATGTGATTTAAAAATGGCCAAAATATAAAATAATGATCCACCATGGTATCACAGATAAGAACTACAAAGGAGTCACAAGCATAAAATGTCTTTCATATCTCAGGAAAAATTGGTCACATGGTAAATGGTCACATGTTTATGTAGTCCTTCTCCACCTTCAAGGCACTCAAAGCGCTTTAAAACAAGGAACCACTCACCCAACTCACACACCCCAATGTATGAAGATACAGGGGGCGAGGGGGATGAAGTGTCTCACCCAAAGACAACAATAACATTCATCTGTGGGAGCTGGTATCGCACCGCCAACATGTGGGTCAGTAGACCTGACCAATTGGACAATGGTGTTTATGAACTGTGCTGCCTGCCTGACTTTTTTGTTTACAAAAATCTATTATTATCAAGACTTAATCGTAGTAGCAAAATGGAGTTTGTAATTTAAATGTCATGACAGCACTAGCTTTGCACTACCCTTTGGATCTGATGAATGACAGGACTCTTCAGGTGTCTCGGTAGTAGGGATGGGACAATATACGATAATATTGTTAATCGCGATAAAAAAGGTCCACAATTAATCGTTCGTGGCCTTTTTTAATAATTGTTATCATCGCGCACGATTATAATTGCCTTTACGGCACCACACTGCCTCATGTTTCCAGTTCCAATACAACGTTTAGATGTTAGTTCTGGTGTTTGCCTACTCTGTCATAGCAATGACACTTGTAGCTTCTGTGCTTATCTCTGCCTGAACTATATTCTGCCAGATAACAATAAACAAAGTCTGATCCGTAACTCTCCACAGGAACGTACCAGTGCGCGCCTCAGCCGTGCGCACAAATGAGACGCTAATGTGTGCACATCTTAGATTTTTACCTACAATAATGCAAACTGCAGAATAAAACAACACCTTTTAAGCAATAGACAAATTAAGTCCAACTCATACAGCTGAATACAAATGTGCCAGAGCGCATGGTCCGAATGCGCACTATGTGCACAGAAGCAATGCTAATGATTATACACGGTATATTTTACCTACAATTAAGTCAATAGCAGAATAAACCACACTTACCGATCGAGAACAGCATCCAATCCATCAAAAATTAAGGTCCTTTATTCCTGAGTCCACTTTACTCTTTGCCATGAACCCCTCCAGGTCCGAGATGCCTCTAGTTTAACTTGTACAAACATCCACAGTGTCTTCGATCACGCACTCCATTTGTTTTGTCCGTTTCGTCATGTTTAAAACACAAAAAAACTGTGCGTAAAATGCACCATTATGCACACATTTCTGCATCCACTCGGCTTCGGCCGTTTCCTAATTCGCCAAAGTGCCTAAACGGCATTGTTCTAAGTGTTTGTCGACGGGCACTTGCGTCACTTCTGGCGCGACAAGGACTAGTCCATTTTGACAACATGGAATTGAGGAGTACACATTTTCTTCCGGGTACGTCTGCTTACGGAAAACCATGGCATGTGATACGTCGTCATGTTCCTCTGCTCATTGGCTGTCAGGGGAAAACGTCACTAAATGTGTGTAATGTAATTGGTTGATTCTACAAGGGGAAGAGTGGGGCATAAACTTTCAATCATCTGTAGCACTGATTCGCTGTCTGCGGCCTCAGTAACCCACAACCCCCACCTTATTGGCCAACACTGGTGTCAATCACAAGCTAACACGTGTGTTTAGCACTGAACAAAGTTGGCCCTGTCAGAAGTCAGCACTGTGGTGATTGCAGGTGAAAATGGTTTGAAAGACAAGCGCGGTAGCTTTCATTTGATGTGTAGATTGTTTGTGTGGGTGATGCAGAAGTGTATGTACATTACTGTAAAGTTGTAAAGTAGGCCTGGGCAGTCGGAACCTTAACAGGTTAATAATTATCACGATAATATCGTTAATCGCGATTATTTTGGCCACAATAATCGTGAGTCTAAAATTTTATATCGTCCCATCCCTATTCAGTAGCAGATGAGTCCCTGGTTTGGGCAGAGGTGCTCTATAGGCTCCCGGCTCTACATAATTAAAGGGCTGGCCTTGTAGCTCTACATGTGGTCATTTGTAAGCGTTTAGTCACAGTGTAACCCGACACCATACTACTACACAGCACCGCTCATTACTGTACACAGACACCCAAGTCATTGCGCCCTCACCACATACATGGATATCAACAGTCTTAGAATACGGTAGCCATCTATGTGATCTATGATACACTGGGATTTTAAGATTAATATCATAAAAATGTAAAATTGTTTACCTACCATTAAACTATTGGTCTATTGTGCATATACCACAAATATAAACATTAACACTGGACAGCCTTAAAGAAGGGGTATTTTACTGAGGCATTAAAACAAACAACATCAACATGTTTGACAAGTTTCACTTACATTTCAGAGCTGAGTCGAAAGGCAAAGCTCTCGATTTACTATGTTCCTACCCTCACCTATGGTCATGAGCTTTGTGTAATGACCAAAAGGACAAGATCATGGATATAAGAGGCCAAAGTGGGTTTCCTCCGCAGGGTGGCTGGGTGCTCCCTTAGAGATAGGGTGAGGAGCTCGGTCACACAGGAGGAGCTCGGAGTAGAGCCACTGCTTCTCCATGTAGATAGAAGCCAGCTGAGGTGGCTTGGGCATCTGTTACGGATGCCCCCTGGACGCCTCCCTGGGGAGGTGTTCCAGGCATATCCCTGGGGGAGATGACACGCTGGAGGGACTATGTCTCTCGGCTCTCTCGGCTGGCTTGGGAACACCTTGGGGTCCCCACCGGAGGAGCTGGAGGACCCGTCTAGGGTGAGGAAAGTCTGGGAGTCACTGTTTAGACTGCTGCCCCCCGCGACCCGGTTCTGGATAAGCGGGAGAAAATGTATGGATGGACTTTCAGTTTTGAGGCTCTGTCAAAAGTCACACCCCATTCACAGTGCTATCACATTAGAATCAGCGTGCATTCTGCTAATGAAACTACTGCACAATGCATCATGCTTTTGCATGTTTAGGGAGGATTGTCAAGAGAGCATGCGTGATTTAAGCTCGTAGTCAAATGAACAAATTTTAGATCTTCCTGAAAAGGGGGTTTGAAAACCTCATCTAAAACCTCTTCAGGCATGTTTTTTGAGGAGGGAACATGTTATAACATGGTAGACATAATAAACTTGGTGAGTTACTTGTTCACCAAAAGGACTTAATCTGCACTCTTATCTATTAAAATGTAATTTGTAATGATTTTTATGATTTTTTAAATAAACTTACTGGTATTGGCAATTATTTTTTCCTAGAGGGTCATATTTGAACCGAGGCCCTTTCAAATATTCTCTAATCTTTCGTCAGGTATGAAACATGTCCATGGTTACAGCTTCTGAATAAAAAACTAAGAACCTCTTTAAGATTAAGAAGGAGGGACAACCATGGGGACAACCAGGGGGGCAACCAGGGGTCAACCAAGGGGGACAACCAGGGCGATAGCTACTTCTTCAAATCAAAAAGCATCTTATCATTTATTGCCATGTGAGTCACTATTGATACTTTACAGCTGATATCATCAACATGCTGATACTAACTAGAAGAACTGCTCTGTCTAAAACTCTCTAGACTTTAATCTGAGCTTTGTTTTAACACAATCTGACCAGAAAGAACTGTCTTAGCTGGAACTACAACAGATGAGCTGATGTGCTGATATGTGCTGTCAAACCTGTCAAAGTCCCTCACATAAAATTACAGTCACAAGCTAGCTAGTATTAGCCAACTGTTTTTCTTTAGTCACTCTTACCTAAACAGGACCATGAATGCTCGTATTGATCATAGGTTCTTGAAAATGTGATGAAAATCCATTTTGCATTTTCTTCTTAAGTTTTCAGACAATCTAAAAAACTTATCAGGCTGTGTTTGCTAATGTGTGCATAGTGTCACCATCGTATCTGCTGAACATTTCGCCATAGACATACATGCACAATCCCCCACATGATGCCATTGTATCAAGTATCAACATGACACTTTAGGGTGAGAGCTAATTAATTTAAACCTAGATCCGGAGTAGAAAAGGACCAAGGCATTTCTAAATCAAAAGTGAAGTGGGCTCAAAATAAATACCCAGCCAAATGCAAGAGCTATGACAGAACAGAGCCATAAGTAGATTAGCGGAGCTCCCATCCTACCTGTGTATCCCGCGATCCAGCCCCAGGAGGACACCATGGCCAGCAACCACTTGAACATGACCCCCTCCAGGTACCAGAAGGTGGCGCTGTCCCAGACCCGGAGTGGCTGCAGGGCAAGCAGATACAGGCAGTAGGAGGGGATGGCTACGCAGTTATTGAAGAACATGAAGACGAAGCGCAGCAGAGCTCTGAGCACGATCCAGGCCAGTCCGCTAGCCCCGTCCCCGAGCTGAGCCATCCTGGAAACACTCGCTGTGGGCAGGGAGAGAGGGAGAGAGGTGAGGGGGGCATGGTTCTATGGGTTTACTACCGTGCTGTCAGCTATGGACATGGAGTAGTCATGTTGTACTGTGAAATACTCAAACTATATAATAGACATGGACCAAGGGACTGTGTCATCTATCATGTTCAGTTGCAACCAGCTAATCTACACCCAGGGACCATACTTGGAGGCGCCCGTGCTTATTTCCTTTTTGGAATGCATCAGCTAGCGAGTTGGCTATGTCCATCTATATCTACAGTCTATGGACACATTGATATGAACCAGTCACCCATTCACACACACACTTATACACCACTGTACAGTGGTCTCTTGTTTATTGCGGGGGTTACTTTCTAAAAATACCCCACAATAGGCGAAATCCGCGAAGTAGTCAGCTTTATTTTTACTATTATGATATATTTTTTCTGAAATTTGTCAGTGCAGAACGTTTCATCGACATTGTGGGTTTTGTCGGGGAGAAAACCTGCAAACATACAGCACTTCAGAGTCACACAACGATCGAACATAAATTTGGCTGAATGCATTCTGTACTGTACAGCAGACATGGCACGGAGATTGATTGACAATGGTCTACAATCCCTACAGGACGCAGAGCACAATGCACATTCATACACTGTAAGAAAAGCATGCAAAATTGCACAAAAAAAATCCGTAAAACAGCGAGGCCATGAAAGGTGAACCGCAATATAGCGAGGGACAACTGTACACAGACACTGGGAGCAACATGGGTTAAATGTCTTGCCCAAGGACACAAAAACAGCATTCATCTGTGTGAGCTAGAATCGCTCCACCAACATGTGGGTTAGTGGAGCCAATTGTGCCACCAACGTTGTTTATGATGAGAACGGGAAATGAACCGCCAACCTTCAGGTCAGTGAACAAACAACAAGCAGTAAGAAGCTGCTGACGCCCTTGTCATATGTTGGCTTTTGGGTGATGGGAGAGTCAATATTGTTGAGTCAGTATTTGGAGGAAATACTCAAAATGAAAGCTCACATGGTCATTTTTGTTGGAGATTTTGTCAAAAAAATCCCCGGTTATCAAAATATTAATAGTATTGTAAATACTGCTGGGCAATTAATGAAAAAAACAAGATTGTGAATTCTAATGGTCATATGTTTGGGTTTTTGAATCGAGAGGTCAATTTAATTTATTTTTGTAAAGCCCAAAATCACAACAGCAATTGCCTCTTAGGGACTAGTGTCTGTTACTGTTGGATTTTCAGACAGATTAACTAACATTCACAGAAAACAAGCAAATGGATAACTGTCCCACAACATCCCCTATCCTTAGACCTTCATTCTCGGTAAGAAAAAACTAAAAAAGGTCCACATCCAATCCACTGTTTGTAAAATCATGTGGTTTGGAGCAGAGTTCAGACTTTTATTGGCAAAAATGTGATTACTTTTTGTGTTAAATGGAAGAGATTAATGGGGTATATTGTTTATGTTTCTGAACTCTTGATTAATTTATTTCCCATATCGCCAAGCCGTAATTGTGAATGTGCTTTTGACAATACAAAATTTGATATATCGAGCATATTGGTTATAAAAGAAAACATTATGAACAGTCCTTTCACATCTGTCTGACCCAGTGTTTCCGTTAGATTTGCTTCAGACTACAGAGGCACAAATACTTTCCATATTAATAACTTACTTTCACAATTTGAAGAGTGTAGTTAGTTTTTCTGTTAATGACAATACAATTCTGCTAGCCCTAAACCTCAGCTTAAACAGTTAAAAAAGAAGTCACATTTCAGTTGGATTGACAAAATGTTGGGATTCTCTAAAAAGGTTGAGACATTCATTTTTGTCAATATGGGCCACCCTATGCACTGCGTACATTTATTGGTACTTGCTTTTGCTGAAACGTTCCACAATAAGGCAACTCCCCACTGTCAAGTACCTCACAATGTCATGTTAGGGCTGCAGCGATTAATCAACTAATTATGACTAGTAGACTATAAATATAATTAGAGTTAATTTTGATTATCTGGACTATATGAACTCTAAAAACACATAGCAACTGAACTGTATTTTACTTTATTTATGAACGCCACAGATTCAACCTCATGCACTATTCAGTAGGTAGTTATACATTACGTTTTTGAGCAATATTACCTACAACTGAATAAATGCAAATGATAAGATTAATGCTATACAGTGGAACACTCCAGGCAAAACAAATAACATCTCCAGGAGTCAAGTAAGTGGTGGGCCCTCAACTAAAAATTAAGTGCACTTTACATTTTGTTGTGTAGCTACAACTCAGACTTTTGTGAGTTAAAATTTTAGGACAAACTTCTTCTGCCACTATCTGAGTTTTATAATATGTCTTTTAGAGTTCAAGCTGCAGCTGATGTCCTCATGTCTCTGGGGGTGTGACGCTAACTCTAGGTACTACTCTGTGATTTTCACTCTCTAGAATGTAATGATGTCACACTCCCAGATGGGGGCAAGAGACAGATTTTCCTATTGATGACATTGTAATTAGCTGTGAAATATCCTAAAGGTAAACACACAAATGTTGAACCTGATCATTTCTATTAATAACTAAACTCACTGTATTACAACATAAATCTGCATTTTAATAATATTCATTTTAGCTACCCTTCCTAACTGTATTTAACATTATTGGCTTATAGAATGTTGTGATTCTTCTGAAACCCAGCAAGCTGAAGCTCTCTTACTCAAGTTAGACTTGACTGAGTTTTGTTTTAACACAGTCTGACCAAAAAGAGCAGATTAAGTTGGAACTACAACAGATGAGCTGATTTGTGCCATTGTGTCTCTCACAAATAATGTTACTGTCGCAACCTAGCTAGCATTAGCCAACAGTTTTTCAGTTAGTCAGGCTCACCTCACCTAAGCAGGACCATGAATGCTTGTATTGATCACAGGCTCCTGAAAATGTGTTGTTTACATCATCTTGTGTCTAAAAACTTAACTGATGAACATTCCACCATAGAGATAGAAGTAGAACACCCCCTCCAACATATTCTACTTCAGTTTAGGTGGTACCATCTCATTCACAGATAAGCTAAATCTGTGTTGAGCTGAGTGCCAAACCTTTGACACAGCCGGTTAATTATTGACGTGTTTTACTGTAGCTGAGTGACACGTGATGTTCAGGAGGCCACCTGGAAAGCAGCGTGTCTGTAGTTTGCCTCTCAATATACAAGTCCAAATCACATATTGAGTCATCAAAATTTCATAATACATTTATACAGAAAAGAGAACTTGAGTCACAGCCCAGGGCAATGCATGACACTCCTGACCCTTTTAACCCACAACTGGTTCAGGATTGAGGTTAGACAACTAAAAATCTAGCCTAGTTTTTTCACTTCCTGGTTTGACCTGGATCGCAAATGATATATTCAAGTGTAATTCCATAAATTAAATTTTAGTATCGTGACAGTATGTAATGAACTCGTTTTCAATACTAAGAGAAAGATTTGATACTCAATACTGATTCCGATACTATGATGACAATAAAAACACTCATTTTTTTAGACAATAGAATGTGATTTTTAACATAAAATCATATTACTTTCTTTTATATTATCCTGTGGCCTTATATGTGCGTGACCCCTCAGTGTCCAGTAGGTTCATAGTGGTCCATGGGCGTATACTAGTCTGGGTGTCTTATACTTGAAATAGACACAGTGAAAGATACAGCTCAAGATCATTCTAAATCTATTCAGGAAAGGTTCATCCCTGTCCTGTGAATGGGACTTTTTAATATAGATACTTTCTCAGATGAGTATCTAGCTTTGATATTAGTTTTAGTATTGATTAGCATCTGATTTTCCGTACTTTTGACAACCCTAGTTACATAGTAACTATTAAGTTAAAAAGGGCCATAACAGTCAATAAGAGTTATGATTACACCAATGAAAAATATATGCTAACACCTTTATTTTGTTAAATTAAGGCTTAAACTCTCTGAAAAAAGTGTTCTGTCTCTGCATTTTGGACAGAACTTTCTTTGTTGATGACATAAAGGTATTCTGTTTAGAGCTCACAGCTATTTCCTGTATTTTTGTAACTGGTGTGAAACTATGACAAATATTTACCACAGGCACCACCCCAGCAATTAATTCATAAATAGAAAAACTTGTAAAACTGTCATATTTAAATCATGCTACTTAAATTAGCATTCATTCAAAAGTATTCTGACTAGTGTGGTATCTTTTCCAGTAGCTTATTGGGTGTTTAGTTTTGGCTACCACTAATCTCACTAGACATTTGCCAAACGTTGCAGATAAGTTTTTGGCATTCAATCCAGAGCTCTATGAATGCTCTCCAATTTATAAAATGAATAAACTATTTAGAAAACTCAATAACATGCTCATGTCTTCAGTAAGATTTGGGGGCTATACTTTACTTATCATATGGATATTGTGTTTGTGTGGGCAGGCATGTTCAGTACAAAAAAAACAAAAAACCTTTTCACTCAATATGTCGCAATAATCAATATCACAAGAAAATACATGTATTGCAGCACAATGTTCTTCATTTTCCAGAATTGTACTTGGAAAAAAAAAAAAAAAAAGACAAATTCTATAATAATATTCATCATTCATTAATTCCAAATGGACAATGACCTGAAGCATACTGCCAAACTGGTTACAAAGTGGCTTAAGGATAACAAAGTCAATGTTTTGGAGTAGCCATCACAAAGCCCTGATCTCAATCCTATTGGCAGACCTGAAAAGGCATGTGGGAGTAATCGTGCATTCACACCGGGGCGTCAAGAACACTTGCTGGATGCCTCTAGTTGGACGCCTTTGCATTTGAGGGCAGACACCTCCAACGCGCGTCTTCGACACTTTGTACATGTGTCCAGATGACGGCAACTTCATTACGCTAGTACTGGCTAGCCTAACGGCGGGCAAATATTTTACCGTTCCAAAGTTGTGATAACTTACCAGACACACCGAGCTCCTCACTGATCGTCCTCCAGGCAAGGTCCTTTTTGTCCCGGTCTTTATAATCCTACAATGTCACATTATAAAGTAGGGCGCTGGCAAACGGTAATCACAAGTCTGTCCCACATTGTCTGTATGTGGCTCCCCGGTCTTCCGAATAATGTCGCTTTGTCACTGGAGCGTGGTCTCTGATTGGTTGACGCTGTGCGTCGAATGCCAAAAAGTTCAGCTTTTTCAACTTTTTCAACACCTGGACACTCAAGATGCGCCGTGTCAACGCCAGATTCACGCTGCTGCTTGAAGACCGCAAAAACACAGGACGCTCAAGACGCGAGTCCACCATAGACTTTAAATGTAAACTGGACGCCTCTGACGCCCCGGTGTGAACGCACCTTAAGACGGTCCACAAACTTCGCGCAGTTACAACAGTTCTGTCAGAAGGAATGGGTCAAAATTCCTGCAAACTGTTGTGAGAAGCTTCTGGAAGGATATCCAAAATGTTTGACCCAAGTCATTACAGTTTAAAGGTAAGAGTACCAAATACTAATGAAATGCATGTAATCTTCTGACTTTGAAAAAAGTTATGAAAAATTGTCCAAAAAAAAAACTTTCAATCTTCTGGAATTTAGCAAATAAAAATTATTTTGGTGATCCTAATTAATCTAAAACAGGAAAAAGTGATTTAATGTCAGATAGTAAGAAAAAAAGAGCATGTGTCTTTTTATATAGTGTATGTAAACTTCTTGCTTCAACTGTATGACCAATTAAGAAAATTAAATTGGAGAATGAAGTAAGTACATCACAGTTGGTGTATGTCGGTGTTGGTGAAAACGGGGGTTGATCAGCAAAATGTCTTCTTGAAAATAAACGATTCAAGATTGCTCAAACAAACATGAATCACTCCAAATACAATTTGGGGTAAGTAAATGATGAGGAGAAACAACTATAAAATTGTTAAAAGCTCTGAAAAGTTGATTTTGCAGGTTTGCTTTAACTAAACCTGTTGTGCTATTGGGTAAAGGCATAACATGTAACTTTCTGGAGGTGTCATGCCACCTGCATGATTCTACGGAAATAGAAAGTTACTTTCACATTCACAAAGGAAATAGATGAGCTTTATGTCACACTATGTAATATGATAGCCAAAGAAACAGCAGTTCCATGGAAACAACGAGGTGTCAGAGTCAGATTTGTGAAAATGTATGCTTTGTATACATTTTTCAGTTTAATAAACACAAAAAAAGTTTTTATTTTAGTCTTTTTGGCAAAAAAGGCTTTAACTGAACTTATTGTGCCAAAAAGTATGTTACAATATAGAGCTTAGGCACTGACATCATTTTACTTGAAAAATGCTCCTATCAACATTTCGACTGAGTGGCACTGTTTCTTTGCTTTTTATTCTGTGATTTTTGTCTGTTAAGACACTTTAAGAATAAATGTGAGCATAGCCTGCAGTGTCCCCGTTGTTTAGCTACTGTTGACTTAATTTTCTACTTTTAAATGTCAGCTACAAACTAAATATTTAGAGTTGTAGGTGTTTATAGTTGTTATTAAGCTTTAGCAGATCATTCAGCATTTAACATGCATTTTGCATGTTTACAAAAGAAAAAGTCATTGCTCACCATATTGCCACTCACTAAAGTCCGTTGTGATGTCATCTGCATAACCTCTATTGCAAAATAAAATATATACTTATCAAATCACATCTTTTTCCTCACATTGTGCTGCCCTAATATCACCTCTGTATAATACAGATATTTCCCAGAGTATAAGTCGCACCAGCCAAAAAATGGATAATAATGAAGAAAATAACATATTTCACTTATAAATCACACCCCGACCAAATTATGAAAAAAGTGCGATTTATAATCCGGAAAATAGGTAATTTGAAAAAAAATAAAAATAAACCAAACCAAATAGGGGATATGTCCTGGACAAAAGTGGAAAAGTGACAAAAACAGCTGCAACTACTAAAACTAACCTCCTGCTCACCCGAATCTCTCATCCTCCTTTGGCCCCCTATTTGGCCCCCCACGGCACACTTCTTTACGCACTCCCGGGCCACAATGTAAACTTTAAACCATCAAATACACGAGGGCCCTTGCTGTTACTTCCTCTGAAAATACCAAGCTTGCTGCAACTTGTCCAGCAGCTGTGCCATCCAAACCACACTGTTGTTTTGGCTCCGTGGTGGGCGAGGCTACGGTCTGTGAGCTCCCACGACAAGCAGTCACTCTATTCGGCTACCTGATGAAGTTTTAGCCCGTGATCCGCGCTCTAACGTGGATGCCCGAGTGGTTTAGGCTGGCGATAGCGCGATGACACTGAAGCACGCTAGGACACCACCATAAAAGGACCAGGCTGCTGCTAGTTTAGCCGTGCGCTGAGCTAGCAAAACGGGAGCAGACGTTAGCTGAGGGAAACTTACACAAAACAGTAGATTGTGAGAATTCAGATGATAAACATGAGGCTGGAATTTTCCTGAAGGCTGAGCAGATGTTAGCCTGGGCTGATTGTGTACTGAGGTCGCCACAAAGCGCAATATCCGCGTTTTGCGCCCAGAATGTTGCCCTACCCAAGGACTGGCACACTCAACGCTCGAATTAAAGTTACTCACCCAAGAAAATGTCACTGAATCATCCAAGCACGACTGTAGAAAGACACGGACAGATATGGAGTCTCACGCACAGCTAACCCGGACGGCTCTAGTTCATAAATGAGCTAGTACTGGACATGTTCACCGCTGCTGCTGGAAACGCCTGATAACGCTGCGCCAAACCGTGCCATAAAAACCATGTCCATGAGCGATCAGTCCCGTAAAGCCACGTCCATGCAGCTAGGAAAGCCCGCTAGCTGGCTAACAAGCAAGTCCGCTTCAGCACCAGCGACACTGGCCCCATCTCAGGCAAAGGCGCCGGGATAAATCCTCCTGCTCGGATGCAGCGCCATCGTGGTTCGGGCTGTAGCGGGAGAAGAGGCGGGCCAGAGCCGGGCCAGAGCCGGGGTACGAGGGTCCGGCGGGATGGGAGGGCGGTGAGACCAAACACAGGCGCTGGGAAATGTGAACGACAGAGATTTTGGTCTCCAGATGCTGCTCGGCTTGGTCCCGTTATGTCTCACAGTGGGACATCGTCATAGAGACAAGAGGAAGCAGCAGCGCGCCTTCAAAATAAAAGCGTCAGAGCGGCTCGTGCTGACGGGCTACAGCAAGGCTGCCGCCAAGAAGTACTACCGCTAAGAAGTACCGCCAAGAAGTACTACTGCTAAGAAGTACCACCAAGAAGTACTACCGCTAAGAAGTACCGCCAAGAAGTACTACTGCTAAGAAGTACCACCAAGAAGTACTACCGCTAAGAAGTACCGCCAAGAAGTACTACCGCTAAGAAGTATCGCCAAGAAGTACCACCAAGAAGTACTACCGCTAAGAAGTACCGCCAAGAAGTACTACCGCTAAGAAGTACTGCCAAGAAGTACTACCGCTAAGAAGTACCACCAAACACACAGCACACCGCTAAGAACTACCACCAACAAGTACTACCGCCAAGAAGTATCACCAAGAAGTACCACCAACAAGTACTACCGCCAAAAAGTACCACCAACAAGTAGACCGCCAAGACATACCACCAAGAAGTACCACCAGATCTAAACTAGATCTATGACAGGACTACACCAAGAGTACCACCAAGAAGTAATCAGAGTCAGGACTAAACATGGGGAATCGGCATTTCAGTTTTATGCAGCTAAAACCTGGACAATATTTCTGAAGATGTGAGACAAGCCTCTACAATCCAGGATCAAAACAGTTCTGTTTAGCTGTGCATATGTCTGAAAGGTTTTGTTTTTTTTCTCAAATGTATTTATTTTATTCTACACTTTTCTCTTTTAATGTTGATTTTATGCTGATTATTTGTGAGTATTTGTTTTGATTTACTGTATTGTGATTTCTTACTATAAATCAAAACATAAAGCACTCTGAATTACCTTGTGTATGAATTGTGCTATACTAATAAACTTGCCATGACTTACCAGTTGAGCGCTCTCCTCTCTCTCTCTCTCTCTCTCTCTCTCTCTCTCTCTCTCTCTCTCTCTCTCTCTCTCTCTCTCTCGCTCTCTCTCTCTCTCTCTCTATATATATATATATATATATCTATGTATCTATCTATATATATATAGAGAGAGAAAGAGACACACACAAAACAATGTGCAGGCCTAAATATGTGTGCGTGCGTGTGCATGCGTGACATGAATACATGCAGTACAAATCAATGCAGGTACATAGTGAACTCATCAAACACAGTAATCATCAGCCAGCGAGTCACACTCACAGACTTTGGACTATTAACTGTAAATTACTGTTTAGCAGATATGTGAAGTACTCAGTTACATTTAACTTTTTAAAGATGTTGTACTTTTTTAGCTGCATACTTTTACTTCTACTTGAGTAGACTAATGCTTTGAAGTGGTCTTACTTCTGGTGTCTCTCTGTGAGTCTAAAGTGACTTGAGCTTTACGTTGACACAATATGAAATGACACAATATGAAATGATTTGTGTTTCTTGCAGCTCCAGATATGATTTAGTTTGTCCAATTTTTGTGTCTGTCATTTGAAAATACCAGATTTTGTGAATGATTTAATGTTTTTTCCTTCCAATTAAATTAACTTTATCTTTACATTTAATTATAAATCCGATGTTATATCCAGTTAGTCTTTTACTTGAGATGTACTTTTCCCAAATACTTTTTTACTATTACTTACTTACTCACTACTTTGCACTTCTACTTGAGTAATATTATTTTGCAGAAGCGTTACTCTAACTTGAGCACATTTTTTGGTTGCTCTACCAATACCTGCCCCAAAGTGCTGCTGCCCTTGTGCCCTTGGGCTAGAGCATATATTCAAAGTCCACACTGCTGTTTGATGGGTGTGAGCAAACGCGATTTGAGAGGCCAATAGAAGCTGAACACACAGCAGCTTCATATGGACGTCAGTTACAGGCTTTTATTTTGAAATGGGAATTTGGAAGAGTCGTTTTTAAGGTCTCCTCTTTTACGAAACTCTTTTGATTGTTACTTGACTTGACAGACTCAAATCATATCAAACAGTGACTTTACATCAGTCGTCCTCACAGCCAGGTTTAGTGAGATTTATACATGTGTTAATACTTCTAGGCCTATATATTGTCTACATGAGTCTGCGTCTCAAGGGAAACTGGGATACTGAACCATTTTCAGTGGACATTAGTAATAAATAAAAAATATTTTCTTTATTTAATACTACCATTAAAGTCAGAGAGGACTTGAACAGCTGCACTTAAAAAGCCTTGAACTGGACTTCCATTCTAGGGGCGCAGATTTCACATTTTGTCCTCTCCAGTGATGTCATTTGGTATGTGTCGCCCCCTGTTGGCTGAAGGGCAGACAGGAACGCCACTTTGATAAGTAAATGTGCCTTGCTCCAACTTTACAGTGATGACCAGGACATGTGCTGTGATGTGAGATGTTTACAGTAGCAGCAGTTGTCGTCTAAGTCACGTGATAAAAAGTTGCATTGTTGGTCCAATTACTTTGCAAAACTAATCTGATTATAAATGATTATCATTCAAAAATAATCTAATTACTAATTTGATAATTTTATTTCAAAAGTAATTTGATTGCAGCTTACTATAAATTACTATGAAAAAAAGAAAACACACAGCTCAGAAACAGACTTATGAAAAGCATGAATTGTTCTACTGGCGCTTTCTGTTAGACCCTCATGTCTCACTGAGGCAACGCCACAGTTCTCCATAAAACAGTATTTGGGTTTTGGTTAACAGCTGATTCACAGCGACACCAGAAGGCCACATTATGTGCCTATCTTTTTTACTGTTTTATGACATAGGTTCTGAGGATTACACAAATTTTTGGCAGGGAAAGTAATAAAAATTTACTAGTGCTAGTAACTGTAATCTGATTAGTCAATTTTCAATTGCAACTAGTTACAATACTGCATTACTAAAAAGATAGCTGATTACAGAAATCCCATACTTTGTAACTAGTTACTGCCCAACACTGGTGAGAGTTACCATTTTCTTCCATTAGGAATCACCATTCACATAAGGCTTTTTATAGGTTTTTACACCAGATGCCATTCCTGTGCCTTTGCCACCTCACTTCAGATCATACACAAAAAATAAAACTATAAAAATATCCAGAGTCCAGTCATTTAAGTTTTAATTAAAAAAAAGTAAAATCATATACAAATGGGAGTAGCCAGGTGCCAGAGCTGCAGTCTAGAAGCGTGGGAAAGGCCCTCCTCTCTGTGCCTGTGCCTGGGGGCCCTGCTGGAGCTGGAGCCGGAGCTGTTGGGAGTAGGGGTCTTCCAGAGACTTCACACAGAGGCTGGTCCTGGGGCCAGTCTTCCACTCGGTGCCGCTCTGGTCCACCACAGATGCCTCCACTGTGACAGCGTGCGTGCCCAGGACCGAGAAGTTTAACAGGAACTGAGTGCTGAAGTAATCGTTGTGAGGTTCCACACGCTGCTCCATCTCATTGGTCTTAGCATCCATAGCCACCTACACAGTGAGGAGCATTCAGTTAGACCTATGCTAAGAGCTTAAACTAAATGTACAAAATGCTTTCATTTGAGATCATTGTTGTTTCTTAGATTTTGATGGTTGTCTGCAACCTTCAAAACAAATGCCATCAAAACATCCTCTATTTTATACAGACAGGGGCCGCTCAAATGAATGTTGTAAAAAAGCTGATTCATGTTATAATGTAATAGGTTCTAGGGTCTAGTCACTGATTGAAATGATCAGATTCAACGTTTGTAAATTGACATTTTAGATATTTAGTAAAAGAAAAATGTAATTCTGTCAACTGGACAAGTTGTAGGAGTGAAGACAAAAGGGAGGAGCGAACTACACTGAAACTAACACACCTGTTGTGTATAGTTTCTGTTTAGGCTAGGTCTAATGAGCTACATTAAGTGTAATTAGCCATTCCTTTAGATCACATGTGTCAAACTTAAGGCCCGGGGGCCAAATGTGGCCCTCCACATCATTTTATGTGGCCCTCGACATGGTAAATTAAAAGGTATGATGGTCTTAACATGTCATTTTATGAAGAGATATGTACTTACACAGCCATATTTTTACATCTATGCAAATTAATATGCAACATTTGAAACGTGAATAAGCAATAAATACAGAAACGGTTAACCCTATAGCGTTGGATGCTATTGTCGCCGATAGAGAGCGGTTGCGTAGCGTATATCTATATATCTATATCTATATCTATATCGAGAGAGAGAGAGAGAGAGAGAATAAGTAATAAATATAGAAACAGTTAACCCTATAGCATTGGATGCTATTGTCGCCGATAGAGCACGGTTGCATTGGGTATAGATAGATATATATATAGAGAGAGATAGATAGATATGATATATAGATAGATATAGATATATAGATATATATAGAGATAGATAGATATAGATAGATATGATATATAGATAGATATATAGATATATATAGAGATAGATATAGATAGATAGATAGATAGATAGATAGATAGATAGATAGATAGATAGATAGTAGTGTAACTCCGCAACCAGTCATGCTCTCATGTAAATTCAAATGGCGTCTCAAAGTGAAAGCATGGGGCTATTTAAACATTTTACCATCATTACGGTAATCTGCCTCTGTTGTCCCTCGAAGGTGACGAATGAGAGCGCGGGTGCTGCTGTCATTTATTTGATGCGTAAAAGAAAAAATATGGATGGATATGTAAAATAGAGGTAGTTGTGTGAAAAAATGCAGAAAATTCTGATACTTCCTTTAACATGATTTTTATGGCTAACAAAAGAATAAAAGTCTAGGTGAGCTATACTGGTCCATAGTGTGCTCAGTCCTTAAAGGGTTAATTAACAAGTTAAAAAAGTAGTTGGATTATATTTTACATCTGGCCCTTTGAGGACAGCCATTTTGCTGATGTGGCCATCGGTGAAAATGTGTTTGACGCCCTTGCTTTAGACAAATAAAAGGCATTGTCCAGCAGTAATCTGACCAGAACTGAAGTGGCTTGGATGAGCAGTGAAACATTTTCACTCCTACAATGTTTTCTTCATTGACAGAATAGAATTTTTCTTTTACTATGGATCAGAGCTGGATGATTGAGGGATTACACATATATTTTAGATATTTATTAAGAAATTACAATATCCTCAATAGGGAAATCTGGCTCATTTGAGCAATTTCAAATGATACATTATAGGCAAATCAGTCTTCAGCATCAGCCCAGTATTATGGGTAGGGCTGTTCTGGATTCTAAAGTATTGGTACCGGTGTTCATAAAGTTCATTTCCCTCTATTGTTTCATAACAGAAACGCTTGGGCATTATTCTTTCATGATTAGGTTGAAGTTATGTTTAGGGAAAAACAATCTGATTAAGGTAAGGGGAAGGTTTGGTTACCTAACAATGTTGTTTCCTCATTAAAAATACCAAAACCTGGAGTTGTGTTTTGTTTCATTCGCACACGTTTAACACACAAACCCTGCATATTTAGGCTGAGTTCTTCTCCCAATCAGAAAACACTCTGCTCCGCCTTGTGATGTCTTGGGGAAATACAGGAATTGCGTCACTAGGATCATTTGGATGATTTCACCCCTGAAATTGCTAATCTCTTCTGAATAAAAGGTAAAAAGTAGCTGTTAACTTGAAAACTACCACGTCATGACATTTTTTTATGAGGTAACAACATTGTAGCATGGAATAAAGCTTGTAAGAGTCAATTTTGCATAATATAGAACCTTTAAAAATGGGCAGTTTTCCACTGGGAAGGTACAATACGGGTAGGCCCGGTCTGAGGTACATGCTTTAGCAATCTCTGCATTGGAGGGAGCTCCAGACCACATGTGAAACAGTAGATGCCCAGCCCTGGCCTCACCTTGTGGTCGGCTCCGCTCTTGCTCTGCAGTGTGGTGGTCACACTAAGGCACACAGACTGGATCTTCCTGAACAGTCCCGGGCTGGAGCCGTGCTGCACCACCCCCTCCACCTTCAAAGTCAGCTGCTGACTGCTCTGCACTGGGATGGGCTCAGCCGGGGAGCGTGGGGAGGGCGACAGGGCCAGCTGACCAGCACAACACAAACATAAAGACATATGTTAGGATTTCATTAGAGGTGGGGGATACATGAACAAATGGATGGCATCTTAATAGATCCAGAAGATAAACACTGCTAAGACTATGAAAAAGCTGCCAAAATGCAGACTAAAATAAAACAACAAAGTGATTTCTACATTTTGTGACAAATTATTAAATACAATCTATTCACTTTTTGTGCAGCACCGGCTGAACCCTAAAATTTTTTACATGTTTGTTTTAGCACATTTCTGACAGATCATATCATGTTGCCATTGAGTTAATCCCAGAACCTTGCTGTCCGGCGAGAATGCTAGCCACAATACAAAAAAAAACAACTAAGAATTGCACAGCCAGTTTATGGTGCTTGTAATAACATATGACATGAACCTCAATAGTTCTTCTGGCAGGGCATTTCAATTCAAATTCCATAATAAGCCTGCATTATTACCATAGACTGTATAAAGAAGTGGACTAAATGAGTGTGTGACGTCACCCACAGTGTTCAGCTCCAGTCAAATTAAGCTTGTTGAGGCTAGTAGTTATAGCAGCCAATTTGGAGCAGAGTTCCATATTTGGAATTCTAACCAGGATTATCATAGCTACTAAAGAGCCAATCTGGAGTGAGGATGTTCAAGGTAACACCCCTCCCGCACTGCTGGTTTAGCACGGAGCGGGCACTTAGCAACGCTGTCAATGAAACAGTTAATGCCAGAGAAAGAAGGCACCTGATGTGTCTGATATTAATGTCCATATTTTGATTTCCAGACACAATAGCAAAATACAAATACTAGGATCATGTAGAGTGGGTTAATAAGAACATTTTAAGACCAAAATGACGAGTCTGACAGCAGCAGGTACAGAGAGAGGGGCCATAGTTTTTCAATATAAAGTGAAGTGGAGCCAGAAGTGTGCCCATGCTCACTTCCTCTTTGGAATGTGGCAGTTGGCAGGTTAGCCATCTCCATTTAAATATAATTTATGATTATTACACAGTTACCATGGGCAGAGGAGATGTTATCTGCTGACTGTGTGAAATACCTTGATACTGGTGGATTGTAGCTTCTGGAAGAAGTACCTCTCTATGGACAGTGGGACTTTGAGCAGGGCTATGACGGCGTTGCAGAGACAGCCTGTGTGCTGGGACACAGAGGAACAGTGAGTAAACAGCACTATTACAACTATTACTTCAGTATGTAGGCTGATCCGGGCCGTACCAGGTAAGACACAGGAGGGTGCTTCTTACTCAGCCCCTCCACCTCCTCCAGCACTTTGGTGAACACAGATAGCATCCTGCGCTCAAATTCACTCTCTGTCTGCAGCCCGCCCGGACTATCACATTCCTGGAAGCTACTGTGGACACGACAAGACAATGGGATATGCACTTTAAAAGGCATTATATACTTGTTACATCACTCATTTCACTAAAACATAACTGTTACATAGCGACCATACTGTAAACAAATGCTAAATCCTAACTCATTTACCAAACAGTTATTATCTAATAAAAATATATGACACCTTTATTTTGTTAAACGTATGAATCTTACTTGCAAATAGTGAATTGTATTAGTACATCATGATGTCCTAATAAAATTCACTGTTTCCACCTGCAGGATGTTCTTGGGCTGCTCCCACTCTTCCAATGCACCCGTTTTCAAGAAATTAATTTGCAAAGTTCTCATTCATACTGTCAAATTTAAAACTGCCAGAAAAATTACTTATTTGCGTGTGGATGGAATTTTGGATGGAATTTTGTGTATTGATAACATCATAGAGGGATTAATATTAACTCCTACTTCCGGTAATTTTCAGCTTTACCCTTCTTCACAAACGATTTAATGACATTTAACTGATTTAAAACTATGACAAACCAAGTCATACTTAGAAATGTATTGAAATCTCCCTTTACCTTGCAGCCTGGGGGTCAAGTATCAGAGCTTCAATAACATAAGAGACCATCAAGCAGCTCTGTTGTTGTCTGAACTCAAAGTTAAGAATATTTATCTTAAAAGTAGAAACAGCTGCTACATAGGTGCTCCTGCAACATTCACTTCTGTGAATAAAAAAAAAGTATTAACTTATTACTGCCATATTTCTAAAGGCTGAGATATCATCATCGACCTCCGACCTAGGGTGTCCTGGTGCCACGTGCACTGACTCACTCACTGTTGTAGCCTGTAGGCCGCCACGACAGTGAGAGACCTGTCCCTGACCCAAAGGCTGTGCGTGGAGGTGAAGCCGACTATATCTAGTCAGTAACGCTCAACCTCCTGCACAAGCTAGTCTACATGTCCAGAGATCCAGTCGCCGAGGCCCCCGCCTTCGACTGCCGCCCAGATCTCTTTGCACCAGCCTTCCACAGATGCTCCTGCAGGTGGTGGGTCCATGGGAGGACAGCCCCACGTTGCTCTTTTAGGCTGAGGCTGAGCCCGGCCGGGCCCCGTGGGGAAAGGCCTCGCTCCAGGGTGGGGCCTCGGTAACGCCAGTCTGGGTGATATAACTGGCCTTGGTCTTGTAGAATATTGTTAACAATGTACAATATTGTTAAAAATCTAAATAGCACAATGGGTAGTCCATTTGTATCTGTCTACAGTGAGTGAGTCATACATATTATTTATTTGACTCTGTACTTTTCAAATCAGATTTTAGCACAGAAATATAACAAAAAGGTCCCCACTAGTACAAAAAAGTGCCCACGATAAATATTGTCTCCCAAAATGTATTGTTCCATATATCATATACTGATGGATCTAGTCACTTTGGTGTGATGCCTCCATCTGCAGCACATGAGCACAAGGATACAGCTCCACATTCCGTAGAGTGGCACAGTCAGCGTCGAATGAAGACTGGTGGAGATCAGCGTATCGAGCAGCCAGACTCCGGAACTCATCCATGCACACCTTCATCTGCAGAGACATGTGACACAGACACAATATTCATAGAATTTTCAACCAGGCATTTTGTAGAGTATATGTTGCCACCTCCAAGTAGTGGCCAGGGGTAATTCTGCATAGGGAATCATGCCACAGCCCTCTGGTGGTCACCCAGGATTCATAGAAACTGGGTTAAGATATTGTGCTATTTAATAAATACAAAATCTGCTTTACTCCAGCTTCCAATGGATAAAATACACAAATAAGATCACATAGTTACTCCATATGGTTGTAATGAGATTAAAAGACCTGTATGGAGCCAGGGCTGTGAGTTAGACTGTTGCCCCTGTGACTCGGTCCCGGATAAGAGAAAGAAAATGGATGGATGGATTTCAGCATTGGAACAGGCAACCCAAATGATAGACTCATTCGTGTGAGGTTCTGCTTTCTGACTGGATAATCGTCTTGAAAACGGTAGGTCAACTTTGTCAATTTTAAATTCAAAATCTTACATACAGTTCCTTTACGACACAGCCTTTTTGACTGATTCAATTGATTCCGTGAGTTCTATCTATGTACCATAACACAAATACCACTCATCTATATGCCCTTTTGCATTATACATTATGCAAAAGATTCCCCATTAGTTTAGCCTTCGGGATGGGATTGACCTGCATAGAGATGCGTCCGCACCGCTGAAGCTCGTTCCCGGAGGTCAGGGCTACCGTGGTGGCGATGGCAGGAGGAGGGCTGGTCTTCAGACTGTTACAGGTGCAAAGGAGCTGGGACAGGGCCTGTACTGTGTCCATGCGCAGCTTCATCAGGTCACACTGGAAGCTCAGGGGGGACAGAGGTGTGCTGGCCGCCTACACACACAGATACACATATTCGACATTACACCGGGGAATACACTGCTCATCTGATAACAAATTAGAATTTTGTTTCAGTCAAGATTCAATCAAATAATTCTTTTTAGTTTTAATTGATGAAGTCAATGTGATGAAGTCATATCATTTAACAGATACTCTATAAGAAGTATTAAAATCCACACTATTCTTTGTCTAATCCTTTAGGAGGTAAATGGTGACTTTTTCTATTAAAAGATGGGACTTTCTGCTCCTTTGTGGGATCCAAATCTTTTGGATCCGTTCTCTTTAAAGCCGTTCAAAAGACTTTACTATTTATTTATATGGCAGAATCATATTCTTGGTTCAGCGTTAACCAGTTAAAGAATGCATACAAATTGTAAAGAAAAAGATGGTTCTTTTAAAACATTTGATCTAGTTCCAACCGTTCATGTAAACAAAAATATTCATCAGTAGGAGCTAGACTTGCACCGGTAGGTCACTGGATCTGACCACTCTACCGGGGTTCGAACCGCCAACCTTCTGATCAGTGGACAAACACTCTACCAACTGAAGTACTGGTGCCTTGTCTTATCTCTCTGGCCAGTCAGACTGCCCCAAATGCAAATTCTCACATTTAGTCACAGTTTTAGTCATTATTATGCCATATTGTCATATTTCATATTAATTTCATCCAGGACTGAAATTAGTCAAGTGATTCTAGTGAAGCTATACAGAGTTTAAAAACATGGTGGAGCACTTCTTGTATCCCCACTCAATGACATCGTTTTTGGTTTGATAGAACCAAGTCTAAATATCCATGATTTGTGCTAAACAGGTTTGAATGAAACAACGCAACTCCAGGTATGTTTTTGATCATGATACATTATAACATATATTAAAAAAAACTGTAATATAGGCCTTTAAAGCCTCCAGTTGTCCCGACTGGGGCTTCTCACCGTGAGTGACGCAATGCCCTTCTGGTAGGACCTCAGAGCTTCGGCGATGGCGCTCAGAGCTCCGCTGTAGTCTCCGTCCTGGATGTGGCTGAGGCACTGCTCGGCCTGGGAGAACTCCTTCAGACTGTTGAGCCAGAAGTAGAAGTGCTCAGAGGCCACACGTGTGCGCAGACTCTGGTACAGCTCACTGGACAGCTCGTGGCAGCCCTGAGGAGGAGGGACATTTCAACAGGGGAGTGAACAGGGAGTCAACTGGGGAGTCAACTGGGGAGTCAACTGGGGAGTCAACTGGGGAATGAAAAGGGGAGTCAATTGGGGAGTCAATTGGGGAGTCAATTGGGGAGTCAATTGGGGAGTCAACTGGGCAGGAGGTGTGCCATCAGGTCAAAGTCAAAATACAACCCACTGACTGTTACGCCTAATGCCCATAGTAGTACAGTAGTCTCTGGTTTAATGGCGGGGGTTACGTTCTAAAAATATCCCGCAATAGGAGAAATCTGCAAAGTAGTCAGCTTTATTTTTTATAATTATTATATATGTTTTAAGCCTGTAAAACCCCTCACACTTTATACACTTTTATCAGACAGGCGTTCACATTTTCTCACATTTCGTTCTTTTTTAATTAATTGATAGTGACTTATGCGCATTTCACAGTTCCTCTGACCGTGCCTCTTCGTCCTAGTGCTGCTCCGCTGTAGTGTCGACCCAACATTTATGTAAATTTGGCTGAATGCATTTTGTACTGTACAGGAGACACGGCACGGAGGAGATTGATTGACAATGACCAATCAGGACGCGGAACACAATGTGTGTCCATACACTGTAAAAAAAGCATGCAAAATTGCACACAAAAAAATCAGCAAAACAGTGAAAGGTGAACGGGAATATAGTAAGGGCCAACTGTATTCCAAAATGTCTAAAAGATCTTGATAAAAGGTGAATTTAATATCGGTATCACAGACTACTAGACTGATGTATCACCATTAATATTACGTTAAATTGCAGACTTTTACTGTTTTCCAATTACAGATTATTTGAGGCTATATAGAGAGTTGCGCAATTTTTAATTGCCCTTTTAGACCAAGTCCGCAAGAGTGATCATTCACTGACAGTCATTCAGGATTATATCCATTAGATCAGTTATATCCGTAAACTTAGTTTTCAGTACTGAATTTTTGCTCTAGTGACTGTGTTTGTACAGATGGGGAACCTCTTGTAACTAATGAATGCCTAACAAAATTAGTTAACATCTCACAAAATCATTGTGACCGTATGAAACCTTAAATCAGCTAAATGGTCTTGAATGTAATATTATGGCAATATTTTCCACGGTAAGAAGCAGAGGTTACTTATTGCATGCACAGTTACCATGCGTGAGGCTTGGCGTGCAATGCGGTACACTGTCCATCCATTGGCCACACTCTCCAGCTGCTGCTTTATAACAGCTTTGACCTCCGCCGAGAGGGAAGACTGACTCGCCACGAACATCACTGTGGCCAAGGACACCTGCAGGCACAAGAAGGGTTAAACCAGCACCGAGGAGGTCAGGACAATAGTCTACAGTGTGGCAACATGATTTTGGTAAAAAAATAAAAGAAAATTGTGATGTTTGTGACATAGTTTTGGTGTTTATAATATTTTGAATAATTGTAAAACTGTGATGTTTATGGTCAGAATGAACCAAAACACAAAAAATTGATATCATGACAACCTTAATGAGGGGGTACTACACTTTGGGGTAATAACTGCTAACACATAACATATTTAGATCATCCATTATTCTTTTGAAAATGCTAGCACTCCCCTTCTGAGGTGCGCACTAATGAAACTACTGCACATTGCATCAGGTTTGTGAAGTTGTAGACTGTATTGTTTTGTATCATACTTGTATATGCTTATGGAGAACTGGACTAAACATTGGACAGAGTCTTGCTACTAACCATAAAAACGGTTGAAATAGGGGAGCGGTGGGAGCTACATTACTGTATGGATGACATCTCAAACCTCTTCAAGCTTGTTTGTTTGTTTTTGATGAGGGAACAACATTATAACATGGTAGAAAGCTCCACAAAGTACATTTTACATACAGTGGTATCCCATCTTTAAACAACCCTAACCTCATTGCACACAAATCGATTGGATCTTTTGTTTACCATTGAGTAAGGCTTATTGACTAATCGTGAATAATCTCCAACTAAAATAATCATTATTGCAGCCAGGGGTGGAAAGTAACTAATTAAAAATGCTCACATTGCTGTAATTGAGCAGATTTTTAGGGTAATTGTACTTTTTGAGTAGATTTTTAAACCTGTAACTAGTACTTTGAGTAGTACTTTTCAAGTGCACTTTTTTACTTTTACTTAAGTACAATTTTGGAAGCAGTACTTGTAGTTGTAATTGAGTACATTTTGAGTCATGTAACTGTATCTTTACTTGAGTACTGATTTGTACTCTTTCCACCACTGGCTGCAGCCCTACTGTTGGTTCTCTAGTGCCTTAGTTATATTCTATTCACACTGACTGTAATAATCTATTTAACAGTGTGACAGAAAAAGGGTATAACAGATATCACAAGGGTAGTGATTGCTGAGAAGTTTTAAAGAGGTAGAATGGCAGTGAAATGTGTCATAGTGAGCTTCACCAGGAGCTCTTGCTGCTTGTCTGTGGAGGAGTGGCTAGCCACCCTGTACAGATCCAGCAAATCTCCCAGCATGGAGTCCCCCAACACAGGCAGGTGGGAAGCGATGGCGGCCAGGGCGTGGCACATGGACACACGTGACAAATCACATGACACATGCAGCTGCTCCAACAGGAACTCCACTGCTGATTGGCTCAAGTGGGGGCGATTCTTCAACAACTTGACCAATGAGGTAAGAGCTGTCTGGAAATCACAAAAAAATGATACATGTATAGATGGTTCTGTGAGGGAATAAAAGGAAAATTATGTACAAATATATTGTATAAGCTCTTAAAAAAAAAAAAAAAAAAAAGTTTTACTGTACAAGAATCAAGAAGTGCACTGTGTAAACGCTAGAATGGCTCAAAATAATGTATAAGGTGGGTAGACAATCAGTGTTGTTGTTAAAACATTTTAAATTAAAGTTGCAATATGTTACTCATCAGGTGTGGGGTCCACCATGTGTTTGTATATATCGAAATGTCATGCCTCTCCGCAGATCAGCAGACCTGCAAAATGTCCTCTCGGCATTACCAGCTTGTCTCCATGGGGAAAGATAAGTTGCTACGGCCGTGGTTGGCTGTTCTTTGTGGCTGATTGGCTGGCACACTGAGCAGTTGGTAAACTTTTCTGTTTAGGTAACATTTTTAACTTAATATTTGGAGATATTTATCACCTAAAAAGTGGAGCTTGTGCATTTCAAAGGACAAAAGTTAAGGACTACTGGCTTGTGTTATTTGAGCAGTTTGTTTTTCCTGTATCCATGGTGACCCTGCTATTCAGCTAGCTCTGAATTGCAACAGACTTTTACAACAATGTAACATGCATTTTACATCAAATATGGTAGAAAAGACGTTCTAGAGAGAATGTCCTGTCTCATCACTGACCGAAACAAGAGAGTGGAGTGAGGATTAGGAGAGGCTTTTTGGCCTCTAGAGGAAGCCTGGTGTCTCACCTGGCTTCTGCAATGTCATAAGATTTATTTCCATCCAGTGTTGCATTAATTTTTCACCAAGATCTTGCATTGATGATGGTCGAGTCTGACCGCTGCACAAAGCCTTCTCCAGCACATCCCAAAGATTCTCAATGGGTTTAAGGTCTGGACTCTGTGGTGGCCTGGTCATTCAGTATATTCAGGCAGTCAGCTGACCTCATTTTTTGAGCACATACTGTTGCTGAACCTAGACCTGAACAACTGGAGGAGGCTCGTACCTATTTGCTTAGTTAAATCCAGGGGGCGACTTCGTTTTTGGCCAGGCAGTGTATTTTACTGCTCAATGTGCTTAAACTGCCCCTTAGTGACAAAAAGTAATTTTGATTTGATTAATTGATTGAAAAAGTTTAATGCCACACTGTGAAACATTGAAGGAAAAGCAACATAATGTGCCAGATCCCAGTCTGTCCTGTCTTTCTTGTGCTGTTGTCCCCCTTCCTTCTGTGTCAGAGCCTGGAGTTGGGCGGAGATTATGGCTCCTCCCATGCACACCTGCAACTCATTCCATAATCAAGCTACACCTGGGGAGGACAAAGGGACCGTGGACCTGACTTTTCCACACAATATCCACTGAGACATATTGATGGCACCAAAAAAGTGACATAGTGCAGTTAATTAGTGGTACAATTGAATGTGAGGGTTAGGGCGTTACTTTCAGCGTTGCCTGAGCGCTGGGGCTGTGGTCCTGACTGCAGAGCATCACCAGAGACTGCAGAGCCAGAAGAGTGTCCTGCTCCAGCTGCACCATATCTGAAACAACAGCATGTCACACTCACTGCTCACTATCTGCTCATTTCTCTATGTACCTGCTCATACCTGAGTTTACAGCAGTAAAAAAAAGCGAATAAAAATGGCTATCACACCACCAAACACACTTTTGGCAAAAATAGATAAGTGACATCTGATGCTAGGATCAAGTGATTTGCTCTCCACAGCAAATAAACAGATCAAAACTCTGGCAGTTTTTAATTTCGCTTTAACTCTGCAGATGAAAACAATGAAATAACATAAATGAGTGGTGGGCTTTAATTTATGCACTCTTTGATTCAAAATGTTTTTCCTCCTGTGCATTTAAAGTACAGGTCAGACTACTAATTTCACAAAAGCATAGTTAACAATTATATTTAAGATTTTACAAATTTACTACCTTTTTTTTTTTTTATTTTGGTGAAGTTTATGATTTTACTTCCTGGTTGGACAAGGGTAGCAGATATGAGAGGTAATACCTTAACTGTTACCTGTAACCATAAAGTTAACAAGGGGCAAAACAGATTAGACTAATAAACAAAAAGGAGAATGTCTTTATTTTGTTAAATGACAGTTTAAACTGTCAGAATGCCTTCCTTGTGCATACATTGTACCTGCATTTTGAATGGAATTTTTATTGCTGATGACAGGTTGAGAGATTCTGTTTAAGAACTCGGCAAGAACTTTGAACTTCACTTCATGTGTTTTTGGTATTTTTCTTCTCACCTTTTTTTTTTTCTTCCACAAACTGGCACTACACTCTCACAACATATTTAGGTACTATCCCACCAAACTAAGTCAGAATTAGAAAAATATGAAAACCTATCATATGCACTTTAGTTGTTCAGTTGTTATTCACACTTGAGACACTGGACTAACCTTTGTCTGGCCCAGACAGCGTGATGTTGGTGAGGACGATGACCCCGTGACCTGACACCCACAGGTTGCTATGGTAACAGCTCTCCTGTGCTAACTTGACCAGGTCCGTGAGTCTAGGGGGCACCTGAGATGAACCTGAGATCAATATAAACGAATCAGGTACTTTCACATGTATAATGACTTACCCTAATACTCCACTTAGTTAGCTGTACTTGTGTATAATTAGAGAAAAGCATTGTTAGTAGGTACCTGGCGTTTTATTGAAGTAGTGCTTGATTGCGATGGTTCCAGATAAGGTGGAGATGACAGCCAACATGCCCAGCTTCAAACTGTTGTAAGGGCTGCTCAGTGCGCATTCACACAGGGTCTATGTACAATTACACATAGGGATTCAGACACATCTTCCTCCCTTAAAAGTGTTATCTGTCGCAGCCTGCACTGATGGGCCCCCTGGTGCTTGAACACAAATTTACCTTCTGAAATGTTTGTCAGTGTCAGTGTCTCACATAGCAAAGCCCTGCCCCTGGACCCGGAGCATGGAAACCAGGAAGACCTTTAAATGTTAAATGTCTTTGGGTCTGTTTTCTGACAGTGTATTCTTACAAAGGAGCTGCAGGGAGAGCTCCACCGCAAAAAGTTACTTAGTTATGCTTTAAACAGCTGATTATTCTATGCAAGCAGACCAGAGGAGAGACAACCCTGTGCTTGTTTGCATGTGCGTCTGTGTGTGTGTGCAGCACGGGGACTACCTGAGTGTCCTCTCTCCTCCACAGGTGAGGAGCCTTTTTAGCCAGCAGCTTGAGGTCATTGATAGCCAGTCTTTTGACAGCTTTTCTACAGTCATCCTTAAGATACTGAAGCAGCAGCTGCAGCTGAATAAACCAATACAAAGGCATGTTAGTCATCCATGTTCTGTCTCCAAGACCAGAGGCATTACAAGTATTGTGTTCTCCCATACAATAATGTGTAACAAATGTGTTCTGTGTTTGTAAAGTTTTATTTTTTCCAAATAATAATAATTTTATAATTAATCTAGTTAAGAAATTATTATCTTAACTTCATGGCACAATGGGAGAAAGGAGAGAGCTTTAACTGGCTGAATGTTTGAAGTAGAGACTTCCATAACTGCAAAGAACGTCCAACGACCTGTGCTCCTCTAATGTCTATATGTGAGTTTTGCACATTAGCAGGAGTGTCAAAATTTGGTGCCTTGTCTTAATTTGATTTTGGATTATCTTGATCTTCTAGGCCTGTCCAAAAGCTTGAAAAGGGATGCACATGCTTTGAGATATATATATATATATATATATATGCACATACACACAATGTTCAGAGGCAGTATGCGGCTAATTTGGGAACCACTGTAATAGTATTACCTGTTTTGGGATGTGAATGAGCGAGGAGGCTGCCAGCTGAGTGAAGGTGTGCAGAGTGACGATGACCATGGGGGTGGAGGGATAGGAGTCCACCAGGTGCTGGAGGAGCTCTCTGCTGCTGGAGGCCAGGCTGGCATCATGGTGCATGTGCTGCAGCATGGGAATTAGATTCAGCTTCAGCTCCACTGGAGTGTCCAGACCTGAAGGGGATAACACACAGCTAGTTGAAACCAGTGTGTCAGCAGATCATACATGTAGTCCAATAGTCCAGTCTAAAAGAAGCCCCAACCTGTGTACCCTCTGTGCTGGCCAGTCCATGTGCAACAATGGACTGGTATGTAACTTTCTGGGGGTGGAAAGTCAACTGTATTATTCCATGGAAATGAAAGTTGAAATAATACTTTGGAACATTCTAAATGAAGATAGATGAGTTCTGTATCATACTGTGGAAGATTATAGCCAAAAGAACCACATTTCCATGGAAACAAGCTGGAGCAGGTCCTCCTCCAAGCCAAATAAGAGTCAGGTTTGTGGAGGAGCAAGCTCACTCCGAGTGAGGATGTTTTTATGTTTTTCAGTGCAATAAAATATACTGCAAAAACATACTTTTATTTCAGTGTTTTTATGACAAAAAATTAATGTTTAGGCTCAAACGTGTTGTTTTTTGATTGTGTAACCATGTGAACCACTGTGCGCAAAATTCCATACTATATCCATTGCTGCATAGATACTATAGTAGTGCTGAACAGCAGTTTAACATTACCTTGGATCATTTCACTGACTTTGTTGCAAATCCCAGCAGCGAAGTCTCTGAAATGATAAAACATTTCAGTTGCACGCTCACTAGATACACTAGATACAGATCTCATGTCTCTTACTTTGACTGAGCAGAGAAGCTAGCAGCGGCGTATATGGCAGCTTCCACCTCCACATTGTCGTGAGAGTCCAGGCTCTGGCGGATGTTGTGGTGGGCGTTTTTTCTCTCTGGGATGATTGAGGCCAGGCTCCCCAGCATCCTGTCTCAAACAAGCACAAACCATGGTGTTATTGACACCAGGACCATACAACAGGGAAATCTTCATTTAGTTTTCATTCACATTGTCGATAGATAATTCCTCCAGCAGCTGACCAGCTTAGTCAAATCAAACTTTGATTCACTCAGTTAATATGTAATAAACAATGATGCTTAAAGGGCTTGAACAACATGTGTCTTACCCCAGTAGAGATATATTGTATAAGCTCTTGAGGCCAAAATAAGTCCCCTGTGTACTGTCTGTGATTATAGGACAATAGTATGCTTTCTAACTAGGCACAAAGTGTCTAGTTAGCATGCTAGTTGTTTGTCTGTGTCTGGTTAGCTGCTAGTTGCTTTACCATCATGGCAAAACTCCGCTCTGGTCTCTGAAAGCTGTGAAAACTGCTTATGAAATCATCTTGGTGAAGAATAAGGATGGTCTGAATGTATAAAGCACGTGAGAAATAACTTTGGACCATTGCAAACTGTTTAAAATGAACTAGTTCAAGTACAGCACCTTTAACATTTAGATTTACTTTTTGTTTGAATTGAAAGTATTGAAAGTATTATTTTTGCTTCTAAAATGCTCACAATTCTCATGCATAATAGTTCTTTTGATGTGAGAACATTCCATACCACTGTACACCATGTCCATGGTTACCTGAGAGTGATGGCTCGTGCCACAGGGTCGTTGCTGTGGATGACGGAAAATACGCGCTTCACAAACTCGTCCACATTAAGGATCTTCTCTAGATGCTTCTCACTTTGTTGGGTCACTTTCAGCACACAGAGGCGGAGGAAGTTATTCCTGTCAACAGAAGAATTATAGATGTCTTTTAATTTTTTGTTTTTTGTAACTGTGGTTTTTTCTACATGCACCAAAATCTGATTACAGTACATGTATTTTACTGGCCTCATAACTCCAGAAATGCGCACTCCAAATCTTACAATAATAAGGTTGCAATGGTTGTCGCCCTTTAAAAATATTAATATATATATATATATATATATATATATATATATATATATATATATATATATATATATATATATATATATATATATATATTTATATATATATATTTATATTTATATATATATATATATATATTTTTATTTTTATTTTTTTTTTTTTCTGTTACTAGGGAAAAATATATCACCTGAAAAGGTACATATGGTACATATATGAATGGGTAAAATATTACCCATTTATATATGTACTAAAATTAGTCATACAAACACGTGACTCTATCTAAACTCTATCTAGAGGCTATTAATACTAACCACACACAGTAAATACTAACCACACAAGTAACTGTTACTTAGAAACGGGGCTGGGCAATTTATAAAATTTGAATGAAGGTTCAGTCATCTCTAATTGCCAGTGATCAGCTTTTTAATTGACAGGTCTACAGCCAATCCTCTGTCAGTAAAAGCCTGTGGTTTGAAGCCGACACAAGACATTCAGTCCAATCCTTCAGCCCTACTTGGAAAAAGTATTTCATCATTAACATACTATTCACAAATATTTAACCCACAAGAGCTGCCAAATAGCTTCACTCTGATACAGCTGTGACAAGATGGTGGTAAATAGGTGTAGTCCATAGAGAGTATATAGACAGTGTATGGTGTAGGCCTACCCGAGCCTGAAGATGTCTGCCAGTTTAAGGAAGGCGGAGTTGATGAGAATGGGAAAAGGATACTTCTGAAAGAGCTTGGGGAATAGCACCACTGCTTCACACTGCTCACCCAGTTTACCGGAGCGCAGGCCTACAACACAAACAGGAAATAAGTCACACCTATTTCAAGTTAAACTTCTTAAGGCAGGTTTTCATGTTTTTCTAATTCTGACTTGGTTTGGTAGGATAGTACCTGTAAATACTTATCATAGTTTTACTTAAGTTAAGGCAGTTTGTGGAAAAAAGGTGAGAAGAAAAGTACAAAAATACAAGAAGTAGTGCTGTGCTCTAAAAAGGAATTCCTCAACTTATGTCATCAAGACAGAAAGTTCCATCCAAAATGCAGAGACAATTTATGTTTAAGTCATTTTTCTGACAAATTACTTTATATCAATGATTTAACAAAATAAATGTGTTGTCATTTATTGTTAATGTGACATTTATTAGGTAACCATTATGGAATTACCTCTATGTATGTCTTATCGGCTGCCAGTGTCCAGCTTTATATTTAAATACAAACACTGTCTCCATCCACTCCTCCATTTGGTCAGCCTCTTTTTGCTTTGAAGTGGATTTAACCAATCATGGTGATGAGTGCACTCTCAGGCTTAATGGCTTAATAAATATACTATAACCCTTTTTTTGGAAGATTGCATTAAGCACTGGTGGAAAGTAACTAGTTACAAATACTCAAGTTACTGTAAATGAGATAATCTTTTTCCTTAATTGTGCTTTTTAAGTAGATTTTTAGACCTGTACCAGCACATAATTGTAGTTAGTTACATTTAAAAGTTACAGAGCAGAATCCAAATCATCCCAAACCACATCTGTCACACCACCTCTGAACACACAAAACAGCACTGTGTATCTCCTGCTGTGATTGGACAGAGCTGAAAGAATATGTGGATTGTGGTTTAAACAAGTTAATTATGCCGATAGGGAAATTTGCATTGCCCCCATCCTTCAGTGCCACTGGGGCATCTCCTCATCTCCAGATGTTGAGCTAGTCTTGAACTTTACCTTAGCTGGAAGATTTGACATAGTGTGCATGTTTTGGGTTCAGCATTAAACAGTTAAATTAATCAAGTTTTGTGCAAAAGAGTACATAAACTAATAACTCTAGTATTTTTAGTATATACTATTTTTCAAGCATCATTTTTATTTTAACTTCAGTACTACTTTGTCAGCAGTACACATTTATCCATGTAACTGTAGTCCTACTGGAGAACAAAGTGTTTATAGTACTCTTTCCACCACTAGCATTAAGCATGTTAATTGTAATGATAGGCCTACGTTGAATACCATAAAACTTTTTGGCATTTATACTCATGCTTTTGTTGTTCTATGCTGTTACAAGGAGGACTGCAGGCGGAAACTAGCTTCGGCTATAATCTGGTGCAAAGCATCTATTAATGTTTTTTTTGCACACTGTCCATTCAAATAAACTAATAAACTAAACAACACTGTAATTTCCCCATAGCATGGTAGAAATAATATGTGCTCTCCAACCTTATTTTTCTGATTTAAGTGCATCTGAAATAAGTTGCATGCTGTACAAATTTAATTATGAATTCCCGTTCAGTGGGAAGAGAAAAGCTAAATGAATGGAGGCTCATGAATTAGCCTCTATGCTACAGCCACCTTTATCCAGCTCCAAGAGGGCGGAGTTCGCGTCCAGCTCCTGCTCGCCGTAACACGCCTCGGACAGAAAGGACCGGGCAGTGGAGAGAGCCATAGTGGAGAGATGCTACTGAAAGGACTGAAGAGTTTGATTAGCTTCTGTTCGTCTCCATCACACAGAAATACAGTAGGAGAGAATGGACCGTGCACTCTACGAACCGGAAGTAAACATTCAACATTTCCTCTTTCTTCTTCTTCTTCTTCTTCTAGTAGTGTTTTATGGCGGTTGGCACGCAACTGAAAATGGTGCATTCCCGCCACCATTCGGTATGGAGTGTGAGCCGGGACGACCCCAATAGTTTTTCTATACCCTCTTTATCAGTTTGGTGGAGATAAGATACTTTGCTACTGCTTTGAGTACACAGTCTTGTTTAAATCCTTGCAAAATGTCTTTTAATTCGCAACGAATACTATTCTGATGAAGTCTATCTTTTAAAATTCTATGTTGCAACTGTTACTTTGGACAATATATGATTACATGTTCAACAGTCTCCTGACAGCTACAATAATCACACTCCCCCGTTTCATGCTTTCCTATAATTTTAAGTGTGCTATTTAGTCTTGTGTGACCCAGCCTCAGTCTTGCCAACACATCCTCCTCCTCCCGTTTCTACCAACCCCATTCCGCTGTTTTACCCTCGACTCTTCCCTGCAGATTGTAATAAAACCGGCCCTTAGGGCATGAATGCCATTTACTCTGCATTGTTTTCTTACCCTATCTTTAATAATTATCTTAATTTCTGATTTACTATATTTTACTGGGAAATCTACCTCCTCCTTTACAGCTCCTCCTTTTGCCCACTTATCCGCCAGCTCATTCCCTTCCACCCCTATATGTGCTGGAACCCACATGAAAATGACATATTTCTTTTGTCTGTTTATTCTTTCCAGTATTTGCCCTACTTCCCAAATTATGTCTTGTCTCATCTCTGACTTGAATGTTTTAACACTTGTCACTGCACTGCTTGAGTCTGAAGCGATCGCATTCTGCTTTGGCCCATTCTCCTCCACCCAACTCAATGCCAAGAGTATTGCCAGCAACTCTCCTGTATAAACAGCCACATTGTCACTTGTCCTCTTTTTAACTGCAACACCTATATCTGGAATAACATGATATCCCCACCTTCCCATTCGCTAGCTTTGAAGCATCAGTATACATTATTAAATGTTCAGAGTACTTTTCACAGATATATTCATCAACTCCCGCTCTACTACACTTCCTCCCCAGGAGTCCTAAATCTACTACAGGTTCCTCAAGCAACCACGGAGGCACCCCAGCAATCGGGACTGTAGGACTTAATTCCAAATGGGCCCTTGCGCCGCACCCTCTGCCACCCACCCAATGCTGGTGAAGTTTGCCTTTTCTTTTCCCTGACATGGTTTTAACACGCTCAGCCCTGGATGACTTTTACTATGTCCTTGCAGACTAGTCCAATAAACCAGAACCTGTTACTACATTTATTTGTTAGGCGCCTTTCAAGGCTCTCAAGGTCGCCGTACATACATACATACACAATACAAAAAATCAACAATGTAAAATGATTAAAAATACATTTTGGTCTGTTGGTCCCTTCTACAGCTCAATGGCATTTCCCCCATTTCCACCTGTAGTGCATCTACCGGAGTTGTCCTTATCGCCCCACAACAAATTCTTAACGCCTGATTCCGAATTATTTCTAGTTTTTTAAGACTACTCTTTGAAGCAGAATTATACAAAATACACCCATAATCCACCACCGACCTGATCATAGCTATGTATATTGTCTTTAAACATGCCCGGCTGGCTCCCCACTCCCGTCCTCTCAAGCATCTCATAATGTTAATTACCTTTTTACATTTTTCCACTGTTTTAGTAATATGCAATCCCCATGTTAATCTACTTTCAAACCACATACCCAAATACTTAAACTCTGTTACTCTCTCCAAATCAACTCCATACAGCTTGACAGAATACTGATCCACTTTCTTCCTGGTAAAAAACATAACCTTTGTTTTATTTACAGAAAATCTAAAACCCCACTTTACAGTCCATGCTTCTACTTTCTGTATAGCTTGCTGCAACTTTCTCACAATGAAGTCAATATTTCTACCTCTCTTCCACATCACTCCATCATCTGTATAGAGGGACACCCCCACTGAACCTTCTACATTACAAAATATTTCATTAATCATTACAGAGAACAACACTGGACTCACAATACTTCCTTGTGGAATACCATTATCCACTTCATATTTAGAGCTAAAATGTTTTCCCACCCGCACTAAAATATTTCTACCTGTTAAAAAGTTTCGAACCCACTTTAACATCTTACCTCGTATTCCCATCTGATGGAGCCGTATGATTAAACCCTCCCTCCACATCATATCGTACGCCTTTTCCACGTCAAAGAAAACTGAGACAACACCCTCTATATTTGCTTGGGCTCTCCTAACTTCATGCTCTAAAATAACTGCCGGATCTATTGTGCTCCTGCCTTTTCTAAAACCAAATTGATGGTTTTTAAGTAGATTTTTTTTTCTCCAGAAAATAGAATAATCTCTCGTTAACCATTTTCTCCATCAATTTCCCCAAATGAGAAGTCAGGGCTATCAGTATGTAGCTTTCTGCTAGGCTGGGATCTTGTCCTGGTTTGCAAAAGGGAACTACTACAGCCTCCTTCCACTGCTCAGGTAAACTACTCTCCCCCCACACTCTATTGTACAACACTAGGAGCTTGGACTTACTTTTTATATTAAGGTTCTTCAGCATACAGTAAGAGATTTCATCTTTTCCAGGTGATGTCTTTCCACACGTACTTAAAGCAGCATTTAACTCTGTCATTGTGAACTCCACATTTATCACACTTTCATACTCACTCACATCTTCTAACCTTTCAATATTTTTCCCCTTTCACCTATACTCAGAATTTTCATCACTGTGAATCTTCACAAAATGTTTTGCCAACAGCTCCGCTTTACTTTTATTATCTAAAATTACTCGCTCCTCATTCTTCATCGCAGGATAACAAATTTTTTTATTATTACCAGACATTCTTTTAATCGTATCCCGTACTTGGCTTATAGATGTTTGCCTACCTAATGTGTCACAATACCCTCTCCAGTATGTTTTCTTTGCTCCTTAACCACTTTCCTGGCAACTGCCCTTCTCCTCTTATACTCAATGTAATTTTGGTAACAATGATTTCGTTCTAAAACTTTGTATGTATGCCTTATTCCTCTCTCGAACAGCTTTAGTACAATCCTCCAACCACCAAGGGACAATCTTTCTCTTTTGCTTACCTTCCTTCTTCCTTATTGTCTGTTTTGCTGCACTCAAGATTGCCCTGCACAAAGAAAAATTCAAGTCATCCACATTAACATGTATCTTCTCCATTTCCTTTTCACAAATAACTCTGAATTTACCCCATTCTACCCCTTTAAAACACCACCTACTCACTCCACTCGTGTCACCCTTCTCCAACCTGACACCTACCTCTGTTATAATTGGATAGTGATCACTACCTGCAGTAGATTCTTTATCGACTTTCCACGAGCAAGTCCCTGCAATGGTTTCAGAAACTAGTGTTAAGTCTACCGCTGATTGTGTCCCAGTTCTTGCATCAAACCTGGTCCCACTTCCATCATTCAAACACACTAGCCCCTTCCAATCCATCAAGTCTTCCACCACTAACCCATTCTCATCATTATGCCCACTCCACAATGTACTGTGCGAGTTAAAATCACCACAGCATATAACCTTACCTTCAAGATAAACTGTAAATTCTTCTAGTCCCTCCATTGATAATCGCTTACATGGATTATAAAATTTTACTATATTAACCTTACCTTCTTTATCCCAAACCTCTATCACAATACACTCCAGGACCTTTCCTTTACTTAAAACCCTATACTGAATCCCATCCCTAATAAATATTGCACACCCACCCCCATTCCCCCCTTGCCTATCCCTTCGAACACATTCATATCCTGTAATACTAAAATCCAATGTAGGCTTAAGCCATGTCTCTTGTACACAAATTATATCGGGCTTCACCTTACTATATTGCACATACCCCTTAAATTCCTGTCCATTTGCTATAATGCTTCTAGCATTCCACTGAAGTACAATCAGGTCTTCTCACCTGCTCCTCCCACCTTTCTGTCCTCCTCCAACCTCTTGTACACTTGCTCCCACATCACTCCTTTTACACCCAAATACTTCTCTGCCCCCTTTACCACAATCTTGATTTTATTTGCCCTATGCTTGGCTTGTTCAGAGCAATTAATCACATAAGCTAAAAATACTAACAACTCCTCAATCCTGTGTTCCCCTCCACACTTTGGGCACCTCTGCTTCCCTCTACACACCGCAGCTATATGCCCATACAACTGTCTAACCGGGAAACTCAAACAACCCACTTTCACTCTTTCAGGAAGCACCACCTCACGAAATTCCAGAAGTACCGACAAGCTCTGAACTCTTTGACCATCACTCCGTCTCGTCAATCTCTTAATAGAACTCACCCCTTCACCCAGACTGTTTTTGATTTTATCCAAATCCTCATCCAAAGGAATCCCTGAAATCACCCCACATGCCCCTTTCCTTTCACCCACAATCTTACACTCACTCACTACCATTTTCCCGATATGTCCAACCTTCATTGCAGTGTTTTTCTGCTCCTCTGACTTACACACCATCAACAGACTACTGTCTCGCAAAACCTTTGCCAATACTACATCCCCAAGCTTATTTTTTATTTCCCTAGACAAGGCACGAACTCCGACTTTTCCAATCTCTCCTTCATTTTTAAACTTAATAATGACTTTAGGATTATGTTGCTCTCTCACTGCTCTTTTCCGACTCCCAGATCCCCCTTCATCTGGACTCACATCTTCCAAATACATTCTCCGTTTGCTACTCTGGCTGCTCCAATTCCCAGCCTTTCCCCTCCCCAGTCCTCCTGCTCTACCTGACTGTATAAAATCGTCAAATCGTCATCGTCCACTTGGGACGCCATCCCGACCCAGTCACAAACCGGATTATGCCGAACCGCCAAAATTGCAGTGCAAACTTAAACAGATAATGGCCCTTTCCACTTCCTCTTTGAACAAAAAGTAATGTTATGTTAGCGTTGTTATTTTTTTCCAGTTACTCGGACTTTGATTAGTGTATCGATCTTTAATGTTATTTGAGCTGTATAAACTATAATACCGCGGATTCGACTTGTTGACTCCAGAGACTATTCAATAGGTAGAGATGTCTGCTGCTGCGCGAGTGTTGGAATCTCTCTCAAATGTATGCAAAGAATGAGAAACAAACCAATTTAGACACTTTATTTATTTATTTATCAACTGAAAAGGTAAAATAATAATAATAATACGCGTTATTTGAATTTTACACTTAAAACTGCAAAACAAAGTTGGATTTCAATGCTTTTAAAGGCGCAACTTTTCTAGTGGAGGGTCATGCTTGTCTTCATGGAGATATTATTGGTTTCCCACGAAAAAAATATAAAAATAAAAATCTGGAATTGAAAACATGCAATAATGCTGTAGCGTGAAACATTCCAGGCAAAGCAATAACATTTTCATGACGACTTGGAAGTGTAGCTCCTCCGGCAGAAAAGTTCCATACTGCACCTTTAACTTAAAACACTTCTCATTCAACTTTTACTGTACAGTACTCACAGAATGCATCTCTATTAACCAAAACTAAATAAAAGAAAGACTTTGTTTACGTTTTGTTTTTTGTTGACTTGAATGTCTGTTTTATTGCACTGAGAGATGCGCCTTGACTGTGAGTTGGGCTCGCATCTCCACAAACCTGAATCTTATTTGTTCTGGAGAAGAACCTTCTCTTGCTTGTTTCTATGAAAACATCTCTAGAGAACGCTCGTATGTTTTTAACTTTCTGTTTCCATGGTGACGAAACCAATATGTACAAAAACACACACAAAAAAAAGAAATAAAAGTCCTTCCAGCACGGCGGCGGAAGCGGGAGGGCGGAGCCCGGATATGCACGCAGTCCAATGGGCTCGTGCGGCGGAGCCCGAATGTGCGCGTGATCCAATAGGCTCGCGCGACGGGCTGCGCGGGGCTTTCGGTCCGGGGCACGGCTGCTGTGTTCGCGCGAAATATACACGATCGGCGACAATAAGTGCGCTAGATCTGCCGCTTTTACCACCTCTACGGACTTAAAGACCGCAGTCCCCCGGCTCTGAAGAGAAAACATGATTTTCCGCTCCATAGTGGACGCACAGCGGGGCAGACGTAGACAGAACGGTGAGATGTGAAGTACATTCAGTCCTCTATGTGTGCTCCTGTTTTTTACCACTAACATCTGGAAAATTTAAATTACAACATCGAAAAATGTGTGTTTGTTTTATCTCTCATACGTGTCACACTCTTGTCTAAAGGATTATCAAAGCAGACAAATGATCAAAAGCACCAACAGGACTACAAGAGAAACCTTGTGACCTTTTGTCTGTGTAGTCTCTCAGTCGTCCGGGTCTGACCCAGAGCCTTATATCTATCAGACATAAGGCAGTGTGCAGCAGTTAATCTGACCAGACCCGAAGAAGCGGCTTGAACGAGCAGCCAAACATCTTCACTCAAACAACGACTGGTCCAGTTGACAGATTTAAACTTCATCTTTTGCTTCTGAAATTTTCCAGATGACGTCGACTATCGAAACCTATCTAACACAGAAAATACATATTCATTCAGTTGGACAGTGATCTAAGAACAGAAAGACAGAACTGGCCCCTGCGCTCTCATCAAAGAGGCTTCTCTTCTTGTTGTGTTGTTTTGAACACTATAAACTGCCCTCTGTGTGCTGTGTGTCCTGCACCAGTGTGTCCTGCACCAGTGTGTCCTGCACCAGTGTGTCCTGCACCAGTGTGTCCTGCACCAGTGTGTCCTGCACCAGTGTGTCCTGCACCAGTGTGTCCTGCACCAGTGTGTCCTGCACCAGTGTGTCCTGCACCAGTGTGTGCTGTATTCATTGTTCATGTGTCCTGAGTATTGTGTTTAACCACAGAGGTGGTCAGTAAGTACTTAAGTAAAGTACAGATCCTCAAAAGTGAGTGCTTATTACTTTGAGCCTTTTTTGAGAACTTTTAGTAAGTAGAAAGTATTATATTTGTCTTTCAAATGCAGTGGAGACAAAGTACTTTTGTGGAGGAGTTTTCCCATGTCTTTTGTCCCATTTAAAGCTTCCTGCTTCTCACTCCAGAGACTCCACATGTGCAGATGAGCTGTTACACTCAAAACAGATGTTTGCTATTGGTTATTGGTTATTGGTTCATTCTGTTATTTATTTATTTTTATTAGAAAAGGTTTACTATGGTTATCCAGCTTTACTGCTTTTGTGTCAGTGGCATGAAGTATTTTCAGATTATCATTTATTGTTACATTTCTGTGTAGCGATGTATTGTGCCTCAAAACGTTGTACAGTGACAGGCCTATGTGCAGTATCATTTCACACTACAGTGTTTAGTCAAGGCTAAATGTCTCTCCATTGGTACAGGGGTCGGTCCAGGGGCCAGCCCACCTCACAGCCATGTTCAAGTTAAATGTTGATGGCTAATACAAAATATCGGCCCGATTACACTTGTCAAAGACAACACACTATAGTTATTGTCTGTGTGTTTTTTTTGTTTGTTTTTTTTAATTTTCAAAATCTTGTTCCGCCTCTAGCTTTGCCTGCTCAGCCTTCTTCCCCTCCCTCCCTGGGCTTCCTGCTGTCAGGGTATGGCTGTGTGCGACGCGATGAGCATGTCTCCTACGGTAACCTAGGTGACACCGTCCCTCCTTTTGGGCTGGCCTTCTCCTCTGGTAAGAAACATGACAAGCTTACAATCTGATGTGTACCAGAAGTAAAGGACTTAAACAGAATTTCTTTCGAGGTCAATAAACTATATCTTGCCGCCCATCGTGGTCACGTACCACCTCGACCCTTGTAAAAAAATCAAGTCTGGACAGCGTCTTTACTTGGGTTAGGGTTAGAAATGACATGGAGAGGAGTTTGATGGTTTATTTTTATAAAGCGATGGTTGAATCCATTTTTACATACTGCTTCTCAATTTAGTATGCAGGCAACAATGATAAAGAAATCAATCAATAACGTTGAAACCTGAAATTGGTAGTAGCATAGTTGTAATTTTCTATACACATTAGCCCACAGCCTCATAGCCTATAAAAATGTTGTAAAAGTATTTATTTCTGATACTACTACTGCATTTTTTACTCCCATCTTTCTACAACAATGTACCACTGTGTTTGCTACAGCAGGGTTCTTATGGTCTAGAACACATGTGTCAAACTCAAGGCCCACGGGCCAAATGTGGCCCTCCACATCATTTTATGCAGCCCTTGACAGGGTAAATTAAAAGGTATGATCATCTTAAAATGTTATTTTATCAGGAGATACGCAGTTACACAGCCATATTTTTACATCAAGGCAAATACATATTCAATATTTGTCACTTGAATAAGTAATAAATACAGAAACAGTTAATTAACAAGTTAAAAAAACTAGTTTATTTTTTTTACTTTTTAGATTTATTTTACATCTGGCCCTTTGAGGGCAGCCATTTTGCTGATGTGGCCCTCGGCGAAAATGTGTTTGACACCCCTGGTCTAGAACCAAGTTGACCAGTAAAAAAGGTGTACTTAGCACTTTGTAACTTTTCCAGTGGGCTGTGTATGTCATCTGCTTGCTTTGTTTGGAATGCTCCCCAGTATAGCGTTAAAACATATCTTGAAAAACCTGTATTCTTACTGTGTTTGGGCTCGCCTCCATAAATCAGACCTGTAATTTGTACTGGTGTACAACTCTGGTGTTTAGGGATCAAATAGACTTTTTAATGTTTTAACGTTGGTTTCAAAGAGTATTTTTATTGTATCTCCAGCTGCTAACCTCCAGAATGTGCTTGCTGTGGCCAATGAAGAGGGCATCGTCCGAGTGTACAACACAGAGAGCAGGAATAACGTGCTGCTCAAAGGTACATAGCCAGAGTCTGAGGACAAGCTTTGACAGGTTTAAAGGCCCAGTGTCAGGGGCTCATGAAATTATGGCCACCATGAGTATGCCCAATCTCGTCAGGTCTTGTAATCTAAGCAGGGCCGAGCCTGGTTAGTACTTTGATGAGAGTCCACTCAATACCATATGCCACAGTGGGGCAGCAGTGGCTCTAGAGCACATGTGTCAAACTCGAGGCCTGCAGGCCAAATTTGGCCCTCCACATCATTTTATGTGGCCCTTGACAGGGTAAACCAAAAGGTATGATGGTTTTAAAATCTCAATTTATCAAGAGAGCAGCCATTTTGGTGATGTGGCCCTCAGTTTGACACTCCTGCTCTAGAGGAAACTGTAGTTGCCTCTTTGTGTCTCGTCATAAGAACAGTTTCTTCCCCTCTGCTGTTTGTCTCATGAACACTTTATAATATCTGCACTAAACTGGACACTTTATAATACCGGTCACTTTAATAAGTCATGTTTGCACTGTTGTTCTGATGCTGCTGTTGTATATATTTTCTACCTCCTAAGTATTTTATTTTTAAGCATTTCTTTTTTTTAACTTTGTGCATGCCCTTATTTGTATTTATTCAGTGTGTTTTTTATGCTGCACTTTATCACCGCAGTAAGTTCCTAGTTTGTGAGCTGTGTTCACTGATGATGGCAATAAAAGTCTTCTGATTCTGAAGAGACTTTTCAACCCTTATCTCCAGTGAATGTGGAACACCAGATTGAAATGGGCTCATGACTGCAATTGGACGTGTTTATAGAGTGTACTATTTATGGTCATTAACATGCACTGTCCAAACAAATAAACTAATAATAATAACAATAATGTTGCAGAGTGGTTAGCTCATGAGAATGCTGTCTTTGACATCGCCTGGGTCCCGGGAGAGTCTCAGCTGGTATGTATGCTTTTGTTTTTACACTTCAGTTAGTGTAACAGTTCATAAACCCTAGTTCTTGACCTCCATTGGCTGTGGCGTTGTGTTGATGATGATGTGTTGCTGTGCGGTGGCTCCAGGTGACCGCTGCAGGGGACCAGATGGCTCGGCTCTGGGACGTCCACTCGGGGGAGTTACTGGGCAGCTTCAGGGGCCACCTCTGCAGCCTGAAGTCTGTGGGCTTCACCCCCAACGACAAAGGTACTACCTACACTACATACTAATTTGTCTTATAGGACTGCAATGATTCATAATCAACAACATCGCGCATGTAGAGCGCATCGGTGCATGTAGAGCTGAGTCTTTAATTAATGTGGCAGATGCACTGCCTGACCAAAAAAAAAGGTCACACACTAATATTTGGTTGGACTCCCTTTAGCTTTGATTACTGCACTGCACTGTCTCGATAAACTTCTGCAATGTTACAAGCTTTATTTTCATCCAGTGTTGCATAAATTTTTCACCAAGATCTTGCATTGATGATGGTAGAGTCTGACCACTGCACAAAGCTATCTCCAGCACATCCCAAAGATTCTCAATGGGGTTAAGGTTTATGAAAATGATGGTCCCTGAACCACTCTTTCACAATTTGAGCCTGATGAATCCTGGCATTGTCATCTTGGAATATGTCCGTGCCATCAAAAAAATCCATTGATGAAATAACCTGTTCATTCAGTATATTCAAGTAGTCAGCTGACCTCATTCTTTGAGCACAGACTGTTGCTGAACCTAGACCTGACCCACTGCAACAACCCCAACCTATTTGCTTAGTTAAATCCAGTTGGTGACTTTTTTTTTTGGTCAGGAAGATGTAACAGGCACATGCACATTCTGAACACTAAGCACAGCAATGCACCTGCAATACACACAGAAGACCACTATTCAGCTACACCGTTATCAATCCTGATCTGAAAACTCTGACAGAGTGAATAAAGTGAAACGAGAGAGGGCACCTTGTGTGTGAACATGAGACAGGCTTCACAAAGCTGCCTGTGCCACGCTGTCCAAGCTATCTGCTCTTGTGTATTCAAAACTTAAAAAATATTTCTCAGCAGACCTACACAGTCCTGAACAGTTTGTGGACTGTACAGGCGACTAGTCGACTAATTGAAAAATATTATTTAAAATATTATCTTATTTTATTAAGAAAATAATCTTAGTTGGAACCCTACTCTCTTATACCATTCTTTGAATACCGTGGGAATGAAATGGAACTTGGTTTCAAATGAGATCAAGAATTTGTTTTAAAAGGAGCAGGTGTTCCGACCTAGTTTATTGTTTATGGCAATATTCTAGCACCCTGAATAATTTATTTTTTCAACTCAAGTCCAAGCCTTTGTGAAAGTTTTTTTTATATTCTAGTGCTGTTATTTAATTTGGATATGCAACACTGAAATGTCCCCATTCTGGGATAAATAAAGGATCTTTTATCTCTGCATTTAAAGTTACAAGAAATATTCATCTGGTACATAGGGCTGGGAAATATGTTCACGGAAATCGAATTGTGTGATCTCATCCATGTGATGACATGCCTTTTTGGTCATATCGTCAGATTGTAATTTGGTGCTGTTTAATGCACCTCTATGCTCTGACAAATGGGGAGAGTAGAAGGTGAAAAGTCCGTCTCTTTAAGGATCCAAGTGAGTGACAGGTGGAATTAACCAATCATAGTAAAGTGTGAACTGTCAGAACAAGGAGATGACTTTTTATTTACGACTTATTATTTTGTTATTGAAACAATGTTTGCCCTCAATCTTGGATTTATAGAATGTTTGAATTCATTTAGTCACAGAACTGTGTTTATTCCCTGGAGGCTATAACCCTGGCACTCTGAGTAGTCTTGATGTTTATTTTAATATAGTATGAAATGCATTGTAATGTAATATAAACATGTTTTTTATGTCCCCTCACAGCTGTTTTCTGCACTGGAGCAAGAGATGGAAACATCATGGTCTGGGACACACGCTGCAGCAAAAAAGGTATTCTTTAGTAAACATATGTCTCATTCTAAACTGGCAAACATTAAAGGCATATCAAGCTTTTGTAGTAATAGCCCATCACATACATGGATCATATTTTTATTACATATTGTTCATCGTAAACTGCAATATTGGCCTATGACTTAATAATAGAAACAGTTGACTTTCTGTTCAAAACTTCAGAACTGAGGCTTTCACTGTGTCTGCTCAACATTTGATTACAGGACAGTATACTGCCCTGACAAGGGTGGATTTCTAAATCGAAGCAGGGTTGGGTCTAGTTAATGCTTGGATGGCATACCGGTGAGAATACCAGAGGCCACAGTGGGGCAGCAGTGGCTATAATGTTAAACTGATGTCGTTTCCTTAGCAAGACACTCCATCTACGTTACCTAGTGTGAATGTGGTGTGTATGTGAGTGTTGGTGATAGGAGGGGTCGATGGCACAAACCGACAGCCTCGCTACCGGCAGCCAGCTTAACTTCGCCGAGTGTGGAGTGAATGAATACAACATGCTGCTGACCATGGTTTAAAAGCTTCTAAAATTTAAATTAATTCTGAGCTATAATTTCAATGGGACTTTCCTGTTTTTGTTTTTTTTGTTTTGTTTTTTGCTTTGTCTCAGATGGCTACTACAAACAGGTGAAGCAGATCAGTGGTGCACATAACAAAGCCGAACCAAACTCTGTGCAGAAAACCAAGAAGAAAAGAGGCAGCACTCGAGGCATGGCTCCCAGTGTGGTAGGATCCTGTTTATCACATTCAAACACTGTTTTATGGTTCAAGTTCTTAAATGTCATGTTCTGTTGTGTAGGACAGCCAGCAGAGCGTGACTGTGGTACTGTTTCAGGATCAGCACACGCTCATCTCCTCTGGGGCCGTGGATGGGTAAGATACCATTAGAGGTGGGAGATATATTGCAAGTTGAGTGAACGCAAAAAATCAGCAAATCAGAAAGGCTGCCATTTTACCACAAACAACAAAATATCTTATTCTGCATACACACTGTTACCCCTGTAGTTTAGATCTCTACAAACATGTTCTGAAATGTGATTCATTAGTTTGTCAGTTCATAGACCTATTTTTCCTTTTTTTCTAGATACTTTGAACAGAATCCTGTTATTAAAACATAAACTGCAGATCTAGCTGTAATGCCTCTCCACAACATTCCATTAAAATATTTGTTCCAAATCGTTGAGCCTTACACCAGACTAAATAAACATGCTATTTAAGATCATTTATTCACCAATAAAAGGAGAGAAGTCCCCCAGTCCCCGGGTACAATATGTCTTCTTCTGTCATGTAAATTGTCTGTCTCTTCTCCAGTGTCGTGAAGATGTGGGACTTGAGGAAGAACTACGCTGCCCACCGCCAGGATCCTGTGCCTCTACAGACCTTCCCCTACCCCGGGTCCAGCATGCGCATGAGGCTAGGTCTGTTCTGAATAGTGTTGTCACGATACTAAGGAAACTCAGGACTCAATAACCAGTAACAATTCTGATACCATGATGATAATAAAAAACATTAAATTAAAACATTAAATTGTACTATCCATCCATCCATCCATTTTCTTCCGCTTATCCGGGGCCGGGTCGCGGGGGCAGCAGTCTAAGCAGGGACTCCCAGACTTCCCTCACCCCGGACACGTCCTCCAGCTCCTCCGGTGGGACCCCAAGGCGTTCCCAGGCCAGCCGAGAGACATAGTCCCTCCAGCGTGTCCTGGGTCTTCCCCGGGGCCTCCTCCCGGTGGGACATGCCCAGAACACCTCCCTAGGGAGGCGTCCAGGAGGCATCCTGAGCAGATGCCCGAGCCACCTCAGCTGGTTCCTCTCAACGTGTAGGAGCAGCGGCTCTACTCCGAGCTCCTCCCGTGTGACCGAGCTCCTCACCCTATCCCTAAGGGTGCGCCCGGCCACTCTGCGGAGGAAGCCCATTTCAGCCGCTTGTATCCGCGATCTTGTCCTTTCGGTCATTACCCAAAGCTCATGACCATAGGTGAGGGTAGGAACGTAGATTGACCGGTAAATCGAGAGCTTCGCCTTCCGGCTCAGCTCCTTCTTTACCACAACGGACCGATACAGCGACCGCATCACTGCAGACGCTGCACCGATCCGCCTGTCAATCTCACGCTCCATCCTTCCCTCACTCGTGAACAAGACCCCGAGATACTTGAACTCCTCCACTTGGGGCAGAGACTCACCACCCACCCGGAGAGAGCAAACCACCTTTTTCCGGTCGAGAACCATGGCCTCGGATTTGGAGGAGCTGATTCTCATCCCAGCCGCTTCACACTCGGCTGCAAACCGCCCCAGTGCCTGCTGCAGGTCCTGGCTTGAAGAAGCCATCAGGACAACATCATCTGCAAACAGCAGAGATGAAATCCTGTGGTTCCCAAACCAGGCCCCCTCCGGCCCCTGGCTGCGCCTAGAAATTCTGTCCATAAATATAATGAACAGAACCGGTGACAAAGGGCAGCCCTGGCGGAGTCCAACATGCACCGGGAACAGGTCTGACTTACTGCCGGCAATGCGAACACAGCTCCTGCTCCGGTCATACAGGGACCGGACAGCCCTTAGCAAAGAGCCCCGGACCCCATACTCCCAGAGCACCCCCCAAAGGACACCACGAGGGACACGGTCGAATGCCTTCTCCAGATCCACAAAACACATGTGGACTGGTTGGGCATACTCCCATGAGCCCTCGAGGACCCGATGGAGAGTATAGAGCTGGTCCAGTGTTCCACGACCAGGACGAAAACCACACTGCTCCTCCTGAATCCGAGGTTCGACTATCGGTCGGATTCTCCTCTCCAGTACCCTGGAATAGACCTTACCGGGAGGGCTGAGGAGTGTGATTCCCCTGTAATTGGAACACACTCTCTGGTCCCCCTTCTTATACATTCTGCCATTCCACAGGTACTGTCCCCGACCGCCACGCGATGTTGCAGAGACGTGTCAGCCAAGACAGTCCCACAACATCCAGAGACTTGAGGTACTCAGGACGGATCTCATCCACCCCCGGAGCCTTGCCACCGAGGAGCTTGCCAACCACCTCAGTGACTTCAGCCAGGGTGATGGACGAGTCCGCCTCTGGGTCCCCAGTTTCTGCTTCCTCCTCGGAAGACGTGACAGTGGGATTGAGGAGATCCTCAAAGTATTCCTTCCACCGCCTGACAACATCCCCAGTCGAGGTCAGCAGCTCTCCACCCGCACTGTAAACAGTGTTGGTGAAGCACTGCTTCCCCCTCCTGAGGCGTCGGACGGTTTGCCAGAATCTCTTTGAGGCCGTCCGATAGTCCTCCTCCATGGCCTCCCCGAACTCCTCCCAACCCCGAGTTTTTGCCCCTGTGACCGCCCGAGCCGCGGCACGCTTGGCCTGCCGGTACTCATCAGCTGCCTCAGGAGTCCCACGAGCCAACAAGGCTCGATAGGACTCCTTCTTCAGCTTGACGGCATCCCTTACTTCCGGTGTCCACCACCGGGTTCGGGGATTGCCGCCGCGACAAACACCACAGACCTTACGACCACAGCTACGAGCAGCCGCATCAACAATAGAGGTGGAGAACATGGCCCACTCGGAGTCCATGTCTCCAACCTCCCCCGGGATCAGGGAGAAGCTCTCCCGGAGGTGGGAGTTGAAGACCCCCCTGACGGAGGGCTCCGCCAGACGTTCCCAGCAGACCCTCACAATACGCTTGGGCCTGCCAGGTCTGTCCGGCTTCCTCCTCCGCCAGCGGATCCAACTCACCACAGGTGGTGATCAGTTGACAGCTCAGCCCCTCTCTTCACCCGAGTGTCCAAGACACGCAGTCGGAGGTCAGATGACACGACAACAAAGTCGATCATCGACCTCCGACCTAGAGTGTCCTGGTGCCACGTGCACCGATGGACACCCTTGTGCTCGAACATGGTGTTTGTTATGGACAAGCTGTGGCTAGCACAGAAGTCCAATAACAAAACACCGCTCGGGTTCAGATCGGGGAGGCCGTTCCTCCCAATCACGCCCCTCCAAGTGTCACTGTCGTTACTCACATGGGCGTTGAAGTCCCCCAGGAGAACAACGGAGTCCCCGGTTGGTGTACTGTCTAGTACCCCTCCCAGGGACTCCAAGAAGGCCGGGTACTCTGCACTGCTGTTTGGCCCGTAGGCCGACACAACAGTGAGAGACCTGTCCCCGACCCGAAGGCGCAGGGACGCGACCCTCTCGTTCACCGGAGTGAACTCCAACACGCAGCGGCTGAGCTGTGGGGCAATGAGCAAGCCCACACCAGCTCGCCGCCGCTCCCCGCGGGCAACGCCAGAGAAATGGAGAGTCCAACCCCTCTCAAGAAGATGGGTTCCAGATCCCAAGCTGTGCGTGGAGGTGAGGCCGACTATATCTAGCCGGTAACGCTCAACCTCCCGCACAAGCTCAGGCTCCTTCCCCCCCAGCGAGGTGACATTCCATGTCCCCAGAGCTAGTCTCCATGTCCGGAGATCCGGTCGTTGAGGTCCCCGCCTTCGACTGCTACCCGGATCTCTCCGCACCCGCCCCTCATGGCTCCTCCCGCAGGTGGTGGGTCCACGGGAGGACGGCCCCACGTCGTTTCTTCGGGCTGGGCCCGACCGGGCCCCGTGGGGAAAGGCCCGGCCACCAGGCGCTCGCTGCCGAGCACCCACCCCAGGCCTGGCTCCAGGGTGGGGCCCCGGTAACGCCAGTCCGGGCGACGTAAACGGCCTCGTTGGATTTCTCTTCATGATGGGCTTCTGAACCGCTCTTAGTCAGACCCGTCTCCCAGGACCTGTTTGCCATGGGTGACCCTACCAGGGGCATGAAGCCCCCGACAACATAGCTCCCAGGATCATTCGGGTGCTCAAACCCCTCCACCACGTTAAGGTGGCGGTTCGGGGAGGGGATTAAATTGTACTACTTTGAGGGAATACGCAGATATATGGCCACCTTTTAATATAAAACAGTTGTCCATGTAGGTTTTATAGTGGTCCATGGGTGTATACTAGTCTGTAGTAAGGTTGTCAAAAGTACTGAAAATCACATACTAATCAATACTAAAACTAGTATCAAAACTAGATTTTGCTCATTTGAGCAGGTATTGACACTAAAGTCAAACAGATTGATCCAGGATGTCCCACAGCTCAGCTTTACTCATGTGTGATTTTCTTTTTTCTTTTTTTTTTTGATGTGATGTAGGTTATTCCGGACTGGTGTTGGACTCTAGCAGATCCAATGTGATGTGTAACTGCACTGATGACAATATTTACATGTTTAACGTCACCGGAGTCAAAACGTCTCCAGGTAAGAGTACAGCATGGGTTTGAACTCTGGCCTTTTTTATTAGAGCCACTCGAGGGTGATGTTCTATGTAGTAAATGATATTTCAGCTTACATTTGGTTGAATCATTTATGTTGTCAGTTTTCAACAGCATTTTTTAATTTTTTAAACAAAATGAAAAGTAATGGTTATAATGTCGGTGTTAAGGTCGGGGTTTGGTTAAGTTTAGGAACCAGACTATGTTAAGGTGGGGAAAATGGTTAAGGTTATGGTTTGGAAAATGTTTTGGGGTACTTAACATTTTAGCAGTTGGCAAGTAGTTAACATTTGACACCTACAGCCTTATCTCAACTTACTTGATACTCAAGTAAAATGTAAAACAGTCAAGCTACATTATAAATTCCCTTCCTCTGGTCCTGACTATCCAACACTAATCATGTTCTGTGGACCCGGACCTTCCCTTCCCTCACCTGGACTGGATGGCCCGGTGCCTGGCTGGGTTGACTCCCGTCCTGCCGTGGATAAGTCTCCCTCTGTCCTTAGATTTCAAGTCTGTAGGGCCAGAGCCCACTCAACTATCTGTAAATGGATGCACATTAGTCCTGGACACATCTGCAGCTGTCCGTCAATGAGAGTGGATCTCTCCTTCACTGAGTCAAACAGAAACCTCGAAACTTTTTTTTTTAAGTTTTTCCTTGCCGAGAAGGTCTAAGGACAGCGGATGTTCTGAGAAAGTTCTCCATTTGGCTGTTTTCTGTTGATTAATTTGCTTGGCTGTTATTGACCAATGTCTGTTTCATTGTTGATTTTCTAATTTTCTGTTGGTTAAATCAATTCTCATGTTCATCCCTGAGAGGCAACTGCTGTTGTGATTTTGGGCTTTACAAAAATGAATTGAAATGAAGGTAGAGATACAGCTCTAGTGAAATTGGTGACGCTGATAACTGTTGATAACTGACTAACTTGCATATGCTAATCTGTCTTTTCACAGTGGCTGTTTTTAGTGGTCATCAGAACTCCTCCTTCTACATCAAGTCCACAGTGAGTCCTGATGACCAGTTCTTGGCCAGTGGCTCCAGCGACAACCATGCTTACATCTGGAAGGTATGAACGCAAACCATGACATAGAACTAGTGTTGTGAGAGTAGAACACCCAGGGCTGGATACCTTTAGGAACACTGTACTGATAGTTTAACAGTACACACCCTGATTACACCACGATAATGTTACTCAAGTTGTGTGTTGAAAGTGTGTATTTCTTCAGATGTCCTCTCCCTCCCATCCTCCCATGATGCTCCAAGGCCACAGTGAGGAGGTCACATCTGTGTCATGGTGCCCGACAGACTTCACCAAAGTGAGGCCACAACAACAAAATACTCTTTAGTCTCCACTGGACATCAAAAGGACTGATCAATACGTTACTTTCTCTCTGCTCCTTCCTCACTGCTCTCTCCGCGTCTCCCCATCCCCCTCCTTCCTTCGCTCCCTCTCTCTTTGTAGATTGCATCTTGCTCGGACGACCACACCGTGCGTATTTGGCGGCTCTACAGAGAAGGTGAAGAGACGGAGTCGCGTTTGGGAAAGACTAACCTGGTGGGCTGGGCTCGCCTCAAATCTCCAACAAGTCAGTCCTTAAACTTAAAAGGTCCTATATTACAGAGAATTTTTTCTTCTGAGCTTTAAGCCATGTTATAATGTTGTTACCTCCTCAAAAACAAACCTGGAGTTGTTTTGTTTTATTCACAGCTTATTAGTCTGTCCACATCTCCAAAGCTTAAAATGCTCTGTTCCACCTTGTGATGTCACAAAGTGGGAGTTTTTAGGTTAATACCTCCTTTTACCTTTAGTAGAGATTGGCAATTTCAGGACTGCAATGATCCAATGATTCTCATGAACGTGTGTGGTTTAAAAACACAGTGGAGCACTTCCTGTATTACCACATGACATCACAGGGAGGAACAGAGTGTTTTCAGTTTGTACCTTTTTATAATTTAATTTACAATATTGTGTTTATAGTCCTTTTTTATTCAGGACTATAAACACAATATTGTAAATTAAATTTTGGTCTTGACCCTAAAATCATGCTTTTGGTTGTGGAGTGAGAAATTACCGGTACTCAAAATCTAAATTTTCCCTTTGTGTGTGTAAAAAAATAAAAATAAAAATACACACACTTGCGCGCGCGTGTGCACACACACACACGCACACAATTTTTACCATGTGGTCTTTTTTGTTTTGTCTTCTTGTCAGACATTTTCTGGATAGTGACATTTTCTGGAAAGTTCTAATTTTGTCCTATTTACAGTTGAAACGAGAAGTTTACATGAACTATATATATAAAAAAACAAAACACAGGCTTTTTTTTCTCACTGTCTGACATGAAATCAGACTAAACTGTTCCTGTTTTAGAAATAATTTTGCTGATACTAATTGACTAATTCACTAAATGCCAGAATAATGAGGGATTTTTTTGGCAATTTTTCATGACTTTCTTCAAAGAAAGAAGTTTACATACAGTAACTTTACTATGACTTAAAAAATTTGGCAAAACTCTGATGATGTCATGTCTGGAAGCTTCTCATTGGTTTATTGACATTACTCATGAGTTTGTTCAAAAAGATAAATTCAATGCTCTGAGGACAAAATGAGAGTGATGCATAGGCACACAGAGAATTGGGCTGGCCTGATTTTTTTTTTAATTTTTATGGAATATCAATATCGGCCAATATGATTTCGACAAAAATGTATCAGTATCGGCCAGTATGACATTGGAAGATGTATCACCCATCCCTAGTAAAAGTGTCCAAAATGAGCTTGTAACAAAATGAAATTGTTCAGTATTTTTGTGAATTTCTTTGAATGTAGATATTTATTTACTCCTAACATATCTGTGTAAACCCTCAGTCGTCCAGGTCTAATCCATAGCAAAAGACAAAGTTCAAATCTGTCAACTGGACAAATCGTTGTAGGAGTAAAGATGTTTGGCTGCTTATCCAAGCTGCTTCTTCAGTTCTGGTCAGAATGCTGCTGGCCACTGCCTTATATCTATCTGAGGGGAGGGGATAACTACACTGAAACATCTATTGTCTCCAGTTTCAGCTGAGACTACCCTATTCAGCCCTTAACGACCCTCCTATTGTTCTCATTGTTCTGGGTCTGAGGATGGAGTTATAGATGGGGAAGAGGTTATGTCTCAAGGAAGGATTCTCTTGACTAATAAAAATAGCTTCTTTAACTCCCCTCTCAAACCATTTCTTTTCTCTGGCTAAGATCTGAACTTCACTATCTTCAAAGGAGTGGTTAGTGGCTTTGATATGGAGATGTTCGGCGGACTGGGGTCCAGAGGAAGTCTCACGCTGGTGTTGGTACATTGGAGAAACTAAACAGCTACTCCATAAGAGGATGTAACGCTCACTGCAGTCTTCACTACATTGAATGGAGTAGACTGCATTACTTTGTTTGTGGCTTGGGGTTCCTTTGGGTGAACCAGTTTTTGTCTTAAAGTGTCTTAAAGTAGGTTTGAAAAAGACAGGATTCTCATACTGTCTGAAAATTTGATGTGAACTCTTTTCACTTGTATCCTCACATCAGTAGCGGCCGAAGCAGCAAAGGAGGCTACTGCAGGATACTAAACTAAAAGCGAGAACTAAACTGACAACGGACCAACTGCAAACTGCTTGGAATTTGTCGTAATACCACATATTTCCAGTTTAGGGGAAACTTCTACAGGCAAATCCACGGCTGTGCCATGGGCTCACCTGTCTCTCCCATCATGGCTAATTTATACATGGAACAATTTGAACAGGAGGCTTTGGCCTCATTTCCAGGTACTCCACGCACACATTGGTATCGATATGTGGATGACAACTGGACCAAAATCAAAATTCCGGATCTGGAGCCTTTTACTGCAGATATTAAGGCTGTGGATCCAAACATCAAGTTCACACAGGAAGAAGCCAAGGAGAACAAACTGGCCTTTTTAGATTGTGCAGTAACAATAGAAGAGGACCGGCGACTCCAGGTAGAAATTTACAGGAAGCCTACACATACGGACCAATACCTGCTGTTTGACTCACACCATCCACTGCAGCACAAACTCGGAGTGATCCATACACTACAACACAGAGCTCAAGTGGTGCCTACAAATACAGAGGGAAAAGTGAAGGAGGAGCCCTCTCTGCTTGTGGATATCCAAAATGGGCCTTCAATAGTTCAAAATGAGCTAAAATACAGGACAGCAAGGAATCTGAACCTAGAAGGAGAGGTGTTACCATCCCTTACACTGTTGGTGTGTCTGAGAAACTTCAGAGAATCTTCAGACAGTATGAGATTCCTGTCTTTTTCAAACCTAAACAAAACCCCAAGCCACAAAGTAATGTAGTCTACTCCATTCAGTGTAGTGAAGAGTGCACTGAGCGTTACATTGGAGAAACTAAACAGCTACTCCATAAGAGGATGTACCAACACCAGCATGAGAGTTCCTCTGGACCACAGTCCGCCATACATCTCCATCTTAAAGCCACCAACCACTCCTTTGAAGACAGTGAAGTTAAGATCTTAGCCAGAGAAAAGAAATGGTTTGAAAGAGGAATTTAAGAAGTTATTTCTGTTAGGAAAAAGAATCCTTCCTTAAACGGGAATGGGGGCCTGAGACATAACCTCTCCCCCATCTATAACTCCATCCTCAGACCCAGAACAATGAGAATAAGAGCGGGGTCGTTAAGGGCTAAATAGGGTAGCTCCAGCTGAAACTGGAGACAATAGCTGTTTACAGTTTCAGTGTGGTTAGTCCCTCCCCTCAGACAGATATAAGGCAGTGGCCAGCAGCAATCTGACCAGCACTGAAGAGCAGCGAAACGTCTTCACTCCTACAAGATATGTCCAGTTGACAGGAGTAAATAGCAGAAGATGAAGTTAAAATCTAAGTCTTTCTTTTGTGTTTAGGGCATTCAGCCCGAGCTGACACCACTCCTGCCAAAACCCCCCACACACACAGCCTGGTCAGTCTGTCCTCTCCCAGACCGGCCTCTTGTGCCTCCAATAACGCCTCGCTCCCCCTCCCCTCCAGCACCACCTCCGCCCAGTCCTCCCCCAAAACGTCCGCCCAACGCCCCCAAACGCCAACCTCCATCAAGCAGTGGCTATGTCCGAGTCATGGATCTCCTAGTCCTCTAGCCTCTCGAGTCCTGAGTCACCAAAATGATGCCACTACACCCCCTACAGAGCAACGAGTGAAACGCAGGCTGGAGGCAAGCAGTCCCTCTTGCTGTGGTGACATAGAGCAGTGTGGCTGTGTAGCAGAGTTGAATCCAGCTAAGAAAAGCCGAGTAGAGGGGCTGTGCTCTGAGGTGGAGAACGTAGGACCTTCTAAGGGTAAAGAAAACCTCAGGCCCAGCGCTGGGGGGAACTGGCTGTCTGCGATGGGCCAGAAGATGAGGAGCAGCCAGGGCAGCCCACGGAGGGTAGACGGGAGGACGCCTGGCTCTCCGGTGAGTTACACAGCATAAAATTAATATTCAGAGTAGGGCTGCAGCATTTTGTCTGAAAAAATAATTTTAATTTTTCTAACAAGTACTACAATTGTGTTGGATTTTGTTCAGTGTGCGCAATGTAAACAATTCCAGGATTATTCACATCTGAGAGAAGACTGAAATCTTAACTGATAAACCCATTTAAAAATCACATACATTTTAGAACTACAAACGACAGGTCTAAACAAGATTTTATAAAAGACGTTCTAAATTTAAGATGATTGTAACCTTTATCATTTTATCATTGCAGCAACTGAAAGTGATTTATATTCCATTGCAATATATTGTGCAGTGCTAATCCAGATACTAGCTGATGCTTAAAGTAATATTTAACTAAAAGGTGTAGATAAAAAAATTAAAAAAAAGACAGGCATGGACCTTTCTTGAATAGCTTTACAATTATCTTTTTGCTGGTCAGCATGAGTACTAGACACTCACGGGTCAACTGGGCCTTTCTGTGTGGAGTTTGCATATTCTCCCTGTGTCTGGAGCAGACACATATGAATCAACAACCAAATGATATAGATTTGCTTTTAAATATGCACAGCCAATTATCCAAAAATATATGAACCTAAACAAAAGACTAGCTCAAACTTCTCACATAGACAAGTACCACCTAAGGTAATAGCCTAAATTTTAAAATGAGACTAGACCATCAATAAGATGGTTCTAAATACTGATTTACCCAAAGAGCTATTTGTCTTTAGTGTTTACAAAATGTCCAGAATGCTGCAGCTCGTCTGCTGACAAAAACTATGAGATGAGAGTGCATCAGGCCTGCGCTGTGGCGCCTACACTGGCTCTTTATTTCATATAGGCTGCAATTCAAAGTGTCATTGAGTGTTTAACTGTGCACTCTATGGGTCCTCTTTATTTGAGGGACTTACTGCAGCCCTATACTCCACCCACCCACAGCCTTGATGTCAGGTCAGCTGACTGCTCAAAGCCAGGCTCAAGACCAGAGGTGACAGAGCCTTTTCTGTGGCAGTGCCCAGACTATGGAACAGCACCCTCTGCCTGTCAGATTCTCTCGAACTGTAACACAGACTAGATGGTATTGAATGCCAAAGAGAAGAGGTGGGGTTTCAGTCTAAACAGAATATATTGGAAGTTTTATTGTACCATTAATTTGCATTGTGCTATCTGTATACTTGCTTTTTTACTTTTATGTGAAGCACAGTGGGCAGCTGAAGTTGTTTTTGTGCTATATAAATAAGCTTAAATTGAACTGAATGTTGATATGGTTTGACACTTAATGGAAACTAAAATATCACAAACACCGACTCAACCCTATGACGAAAGCACTCCTATCACACAACACCTGTGTGTGGAATGCAGGCTGACTGGATTTCCAGAATTTTGGCAGTAAAATGTCTTAAAGGCCCTCATTTGTATTGTCTTAAAAATGTGAAAAACTAAACTAGTTAATTTTAAAGTGTTTGGTCCAAACTTATTCCTCACTTACTTTGAGCATCCTTATTATTTACGGTGATGAGTTTATAAGCACTTTTTACAACTGTGACCAATGTGCTGACAATATAGCTGACTGATTCTCGGACAGTAAAACACTTTAAAATTACATGCAGCTAGTACAAATTTATTTTATAAATTTGCTTTTACAATATATCTGGTCTGAGGTAAGACAAGTTTTGCTCAAATACATGGAAAGAAATGGGTACAAACCCTGGGTAATCAGATGCACACATTGGGTATTGTTCTGATACTGCTAATCTACAATGACGGAACTCCTTATCTCACCTCTTTTCTCTTTTTTTTTAGGCTTGCTCGCCACAATCTATGAAGAAAATATCCACGTATTTCACTAAGCGGACATTGGAGTGAACACCATCGAATATGCATATTTTAGCGATATTTTTAATGAATTTAATGTAATTTTTGGCCACATTTGGGCGGTGTAATTCCAACTAACTTCAGTTTGACATCCATTTGGTATCTAATGAGTGTTGTACATTACCTCTGTATCATTTTTGTATATAGTTTTCATATTTAGAATTGTGAGTGGAGCTGCTTGTACAGAAGAACCTGTTGGATGTTGTTTTGGTTTATTGGTATGTGATAAACTGAAGAAGATCAGATCTTATTAAACAGGATGTGGTTTTGTATTTTGACTCCGGGTATGATTTATGAAGGTTTCTATCGTTTAAATGTGTCAAAATTATAAGTAATATGGTAGCACTAGTGCTGTCGCAATACTAAAATTTCTCTCTTTTTTTTTTATACTAACACATCGATACTGATTCTGATAGCACAATTTATTTTAATAGAATGTGACTTTAATTTTATATTCTATTCCCATGTGTCCTTATATCTGTGTAGTCCCTAAGTGGTCTAGGTAGGTTCCATAGTGGTCCATGGGCGTATATTACTGTGTGTGTCTCATAGGTTTTCTCATCATCATTCTAAACATATTCTGGAAAAGGTTAATTTCTGTCCTGTGAATGTGATTTATTTTTATTTTTTTGTATCAATACCTGCTCAAATATCTAGCTTTGGTACTAAAACATGAGTCACATACAGCTGGAACCAGATGTTTACATACACTACAGTGAATCCGGAAAGTATTCACAGCGCTTCATTTTTTCCACATTTTGTCATGTTACAGCCTCATTCCAAATTGTATTAAATTCATCTCTTATCTCAAAATTCTACAAACAATACCCCATTATGACAATGTGGAAAAAGTTTTGTTTTTTTAAAACAGTTTTCTATTTTTAATAAATTAAAAAAATAAGAAATCACATTTACATAAGTATTGACAGCCTTTACCATGAAGCTCAAAATTGAGCTCAGGTGCATCCTTTTTCCACTGATCATCCTTGAGATGTTTCTACAGCTTAATTGGAGTCCACCTGCGATAAATTCAGTTGATTGAACATGATTTGAAAGGCACACACCTGTCTATATAAGGTCCCACAGCTGACTGTGCATGTCAGAGCACAAACACCAAGCATGAAGTCAAAGGAATTGTCTGTAGACCTGCGAGTATTGATGGCCAACTGAAGCCTCATGAACCACCTGAGGCTTTCAGCCGATTGTACCGGTACAAGAGTCGCCCAGAGTGTAATTGCTCGAGTCTGCCATCTTATGGCCATAAAAAGTGTATGCATGTCAAGTGATGCACTGTCATAAAGCAAATAAAGACCTTTTTATTGAGAAAATCACACAAATAGTGCACTAATTAAATAAATGTTATTTTTGCATGCAATCATTCTATTACAGTATATTTTATAATTCGAAGTATGATTTGAGTAACCCAAGTCTCGATTTCTCAACCCTCTGCGTGGCAGGCAAACACTCAATGTGTTTAGTGAGCGCGATGAAACGTTTTTAAAGTTAAATTGTAATTTTCATTGCGAGGTTTTCAAAGTAAAACAAGCGCAAACACAATGCAACACGTTTCTAAAGACTGTCTGTGCCTGTGTTGCTTTTGTACAGCTCATCAGAACTGAACCACTTTATAAAATTACTAAACTACTGCAATTTTTACAAACCTCGAACGGTAAACTAAACTTGGCTCATTTGAACTTCTACCAGTCCTAAAAATAGAAGCTTCAAAATCGAAGTTTTAATAAAGTGAATGTGAATGAAATATGGGAGCGCGTGGGTAAAGCGACACCGTAAATGAAGCGATGACGTCATGTTCACAAAAGCGAAGCCTCGCATTCCCAGATCACGTGCGTTTTGGGCGAAGTGGTAGTGTCTTACACTAAATAAAAACTTATTTAATTAAAGAAAAAGTTATTTTGTCTGTCTGTAAGACAATTCTGTATTGACATTGATGATAAAATTTTTCAGTAATAGAGCAGCGAATCTCGATCCCCCAACCTTCCAGACCTACGCGCTCCGTGTTTACCAGGTTAGACACATCATTATCAACATCGTGCCACCTATTTCATGGCAATTTTATGATAGATTTATAACATTTTATCAATTGCTGAACGTCTTCACTTGTTAAATTGTACTTTATGTTTAATTGCCATTCCCAACGCGACTTTCTAAGCATACTGAATTAACAAATTATGAGTGAAGGAACGCTTTATTCCTAACACTTTATTACTATCTGTCACTGACTCACTCAAACTACAACCAACCTACGACACCCACAACATGCCGCGAGGTGCTGCGCGCTTTTATTTAGAAAAGTGACACATAGCCTAAACCAGTCACGTGACCGGTGGGAAGCGAGGCCTCGCTTTAGGCGGTCACATGTTTTTTAGTAATCTGACTAAAGCCTTGAAGCAGGGCTTCATTTGACACGCCCCCTATTACTCAGTACAAGCTTCGATGCCTCGGCTTCAAATGACCCATCACTACCTGCGAGACAAGATTGTCTTGAGGCACAAATCTGGGGAAGGATACAGAAAAATTTCTGCTACATTGAAGGTCCCAATGAGCACAGTGGCCTCCATTATTCGTAAATGGAAGACGTTTGGAACCACCAGGACTCTTCCTAGAGCTGGCCGGCCGTCTAAACTGAGCGCTCGGGGGAGAAGGGCCTTAGTCAGGGGCGTGACCAAGAACCCAATGGTCACTCTGTCAGAGCTCCAGCGTTCCTCTGTGGAGAGAGGAGAGCCTTCCAGAAGGACAACCATCTCTGCAGCAATCCACCAATCAGGCCTGTATGGTAGAGTGGCCAGACGAAAGCCACTCCTTAGTAAAAGGAACTTGGCAGCCCGTCTGGAATTTGCCAAAAGGCAGCTGAATGACTCTTAGACCATGAGAAACAAAATTCTCTAGTTTGATGAGACAAAGATTGAGCTCTTTGGTGTGAATGCCAGACGTCATGTTTAGAGGAAACCAGGCACCGCTCATCACCAAGCCAATACCATCCCTACATTGAAGCATGGTGGTGGCAGCATCATGCTATGGGCATGTTTTTCAGCAGCAGGAACTGGCAGACTAGCCAGGATAGAAGGAAAAATGAATGCAGCAATATACAAAGATATCCTGGATAAAAACCTGCTCCAGAGCGCTCTTGACCTCAGACTGGGGCGATGGTTCATTTTTCAGCAGGACAGAGACCCGGAGCACACAGCCAAGATCTCAAAGGATTGGCTTCAGAACCACTTTATGAATGTCCAGGAGTGGCCCAGCCAGAGTCCATACTTGAATCTGATTGAACATCTCTGGAGAGACCTGCAAATGGCTGTGCACAGATGTCTCCTATCAAACCCGATGAACTACTGCAAAGCTGAATGGGCAAAATTGCCTAAATGTCATGATGCCTGTTTGTTCCTGTCCTCCTGTGCTCTCTCCCCCTCCCCTGCCTGTCTGTCTGGAGCTGGGCGGAGTTCCTGACTCCTCCCGCACACACCTGGAGCACATCAGCGCAATCACCATCACCTGCTGCTGAGTATATGAGGGCTCGGCAGACTACATTCGGAGCCAGACCGTCCACGTGTAAACGTGAATGCTCCAGCTCAGTTTTTGCATCTTTGTTATTCGTCTGCATGCTCTCATTTGGAATTTTTGTCACCTTCCAGATCCCTGCCCTCGCTCGTTCCTGCTTCTGCCTCTGTGCTCCAGCTCCGGTACAGTCATCCCTTTGCCTTGCCACCTGTCCTGTCTTGGTCTCCGGCGTCCCGCCTGCTTCTTGCTCTTGGTCCTGCTCTTTGGACTACGCCGGCCCTGCCTGTCCTGGTCTCATCCCCGCTCCTGTCTTCACCCCGGTCCTGGCTTCCCGTCTTCGACCTGCTCTCCGCCCGCCCCGCCTGCCTCCTGCTTCCTGGTTCCTCGTGTGTGTTTGAATGAACTATTAAAGACTGAAATTCACTATCCTGTAAATAAACACTGTCAACTTGCCCTGAGTCTGCACTCTTTGGTCCTTCCCGCACCGTTACGACACTAAAGATAAGTGTTGTAAAGGAAATTTAAATATTGTGTCTTGTAATCACGTGGTCTTGTAACTAAAACTCATTTGGTCTGGTCGTCAAGACAGTGTTAGAAAACCTTTCATCCAAACCCTTTTGTTCCCTTTTGGTTGCTAATCGTATTAAGATGTGTTTATAATGTAAGTGAAGATAGATGCAATCAGACCAGACAGTTGGCTTTCAGAACCTTCTCCTTTGAAATGTATCACACCTTGTATTGTTTTGACTCCACATGCTCCATCCTGAGGTGATCAAGCTCATGAATGCCTCCAGGAGCTTGTCTGGCCACACCTCAGTAGGAGTGTCATATCCTTGCTTTGAAATGTATGTTCTCTGGTCATCTCAAACTATATAACCCTGGTGATTTCCATCATTCGGGGTTTGACATAAGGGGGAGATGCTGTCGGACCTATTTCTTGCAAGAAATAAACTCTTGCCTATGCTTCAACATTCATCAGAGCCTGCAAAAGGAGTCTTATTTCCACAACAGTGTGCTAAGCTTGTGGCATCATACTGAAAAAAGACTTGAGGCTGTGATTGCTGCCAAAGGTGGATCAACAAAGTATTTTATTTATTTATTTATTTAACCTTTATTTTACCAGGCAAAACATTAAGAAAAAATTCTTATTTACAATGATGGCCTGGGTATGCCAGAGCAGCCAAGGGAAGGGGACATCATTTCATTAAAATATAAAACAAACATTTACATCACTAAAAATCTCCTTTCGTATCATTAGTAAAACATTTACACATGTCTTTAAAAATTACCTTCAGTTTACATTTAAAAGCAGAAAGAGAAATGAAGGAGTCCAGTTTAAGTGAGCTTTGAGCCAAATTCCAATCATGAGCAGCGGCGCATCGAAATGACATGAGGCCAAGAGAAGACCTAGACTTAGGAACTTTCAGTTTGATGAGCTGTGAGGACCAAGTGTTGTATCTGGAGGGAGACTCTTGTACGAGCAGCTGACTTAGATAAGAAGGTGTGAGCCCTAGCATGGTTTTATAGACAAACATAAGCCAATGCATATTTCGGCGAGACTGCAGTGAGGGCCAGCTCACCTGAGTGTACAGCAGACAGTGATGTGTCCTAAAGGGGGCATTTTTAACACAACGAATCGCAGAATGATAAATGGTATCTAATTTTGCAAGGTTACTTTTGGAAGCATGTCCATAAATGATGTCGCCATAGTCAAATTGTGGAAGAATGGACATCTCAACAATGGCACGTTCAGCTGGGATTGTGAAACAGGAGCGGTTTCTGTACAAAAAACCCAATTTAGCCTTTACCTTTGCCTGTAAGACAGTGATGTGCTGCTGGAAAGCTAACGTACTATCTAGCCAGATTCCCAGATATTTATAATCTCTAACCTGCTCAAGGGTGTTTCCATCTGCTGTGCTAAGAAAAAGTTTGAGGATTAGCAGTTTTAATGCGGCTAAACCAGATTGCCCTTGTTTTTTTGCATTTAGTGTTAAGTCCAGTTGCAAAAAGGCTTTCTCTACATTAAGAAAACGTTCTTGTAAATTTTTATTGACTATTTCAGGGCTAGGGCCAGAGGAATATAAAATTGTATCATCTGCATACAGGTGAACAGTTCCTTTGCTAACAGACAATGGGATATCATTAATATAAATGGAGAAGAGAGTTGGTCCCAGGACTGACCCTTGAGGGACTCCCCTGGAAACGTGGAGAGGTTGAGAAAGCCAAGAGGCAATCATTACCTGTTGTACTTGGTCTACTAGAAAATTTGAGAACCATGCCAGAGACTGATTGGAAACCCCAACACGGCAAAGTTTTTCCTGTCAGATGTGGTGGTTAACTGAATCAAAAGCTTTTGCTAAATCAATAAAAACTGCTGCGCAAAATTGTTTGGAGCCTAGTGCAGAAGTGATATTATCAAGGACTTTTAAAACAGCTGTGATACAACCATGACCTGAACGAAAACCAGACTGTGCGCGAGTCAGAATGTTAGCATTCTCAATATAACTTAGCAGTTGTTGATTGACAAGTTTTTCCATAATTTTAGATGCACATGGTAATATAGAAATAGGCCTGTAATTGTTCAAGTCAGATCGATCACCACTTTTAAAAAGTGGGCGAACCAATGCAGATTTCCACTCTGTAGGTATTTCACCAGTTTGAAGAGACAAATTAAAAATGCTAGCAAGCGGAGCTGCAATAATAGGGGCGGCTGTTTTAAGAAAGAATGGTGCAAGTCCATCTATTCCAGCTGTTTTTTTTAATCTAGAGCTAACAGCTCTTGTTTCACTTCTTTTAAAGTGAACAGTTTAAAAGAGAGTTTTTGAGATCCAACAGGTTTTACACTTGGGGAGACATCAGAGCCTATGTTTACATCAAAAGGGGTTAACTTTGTAAAGTGGTGGTTAAATACATTCGCCATACTGAGTTTATCTGTAACCACAATATTATCTGATGTAATAGACACAGGTGTACCAACTGACTTATTTTCCAACTGTTTTACAGTTTTCCAAAATAAGTGTGAGTTTGACCTGATTTTTTAGCTTTGCGCCAGGCAGCATTTTTTTCCCTGAGCAGCAAGGCTAAATCATTAGAAAACCAAGGACTAATGCGATTCTTAATACGCATGTTTTTTAATGGGGCGTGCTTATTGATAATTGTACTGAAATTATTTTTGAATGCAGTCCATGCTTCATGGACTGTTGGGATAAGTACTAATCTTTCCCAACATATTTCTGATAGATCATGTAAAAAGGCTTGTGTATTGAAATTCTTTAGAACACGCCTCTGACTAACAAGACCTGGCAATTTGATAAAGTGACCCTTACGGATACAAGCAATGAAACAGTGATCACTAATGTCACTGCAGAAGGTACCAGAAGTATACATGTGAGGGGAGTTGGTAAGAAATATATCAATTAATGTTGCTTTATCTGGATTTTTAGAGTCATAGCAAGTTGGCTGAGAAATTATTTGTGTGAGGTTTAATGAGTCAAACTGTAAAAGGACATTTTCGGGTGGTTTTAGCATGTCACACTTCAAATCACTTAGAAGAATCAGCTCAGATCGAACAAAAGGGACTAAGGCATTACTTAGTGCTGTCAGGGCAGATGAGGGTGCAGAGGGAGGCCGGTAGCATACAGTTACGTTCAACGAGGAATTGTTGAATTTCACTTTCACTACTAGTAAATCAAACTGTTTAGGAATAGACTTAGCTAGGAGAATGGTACACTGAAAGTGATTTTTTACATAAATGCAAACCCCACCGTCTCTAGACGTTCTGTCTTGTCTAAAAAGTAAATACCCTGGCATGTTTATCTTTGCATTCTTCACTGAATTACACAGCCAGGTCTCTGACATTACAACAAAGTCTGGTTTTGAGCTTTCTACCCAAGTTCTAAGTTGGTCCATCTTTGGCAAAATGCTTCTAGCATTTACATGGAGAAAGCCCATGCCTTTGCGAGTGCAAAAATCAGAGAAATCCAAATCAGTATTATTTGTAATAGTAAGATAAGATAAGATAAGATTCCTGCTGATTCGGTTTAGCAGTTTGAAATTTCTCACTGATTTAGATTTTTGAGACTTTGCATATAAGAACAATACAACATTGAACAGTTATTTTGTAATGTCATAAGAGTATACTGAGTGAACATGAAATTCTGCCATTTTTGCACATTTCAAACCCTTAGTCACAAAGAAACTGTCTGCATCCCTCTGGTGACAGTGGTGACAACTCAAGTTTAGCGTTAAAGGTTTGAAGCCCACATAATGATGCATGAACAATGAAAATTAACACAGCAAAAGATAGTATTTTAGCTTGATTCATATTTGGGCTATGTATATAGCATGGAGACATTACAGCAGCAAGCTAGTAGTCAAGGCAGTTAAGCTGAGCACAGATAATCCACCACAAAGCAGTTAGTTCAGCATGGCAGAGTAGCAGTTAGTTTAGCAAGCAACAGAAGCAGCAATAGTACAGGCCTCCTCCCTCCTCACACACCTGCAGCAGTAGTGATGTAGCCTCAGCAGTAGCCTCAGCAGTAGCCTCAGCAGTAGCCTCAGCAGTAGCCTCAGCAGTAGCCTCAGCAGTAGCCTCAGCAGTAGCCTCAGCAGTAGCCTCAGCAGTAGCCTCAGCAGTAGTACAGGCCTCCTCCCTCCTCACACACCTGCAGCAGTAGTGATGTAGCCTCAGCAGTAGCAAGTATTAAGCAAAGGCTGTGAATACTTATGTAAATGTGATTTCTTAGTTTTATTGTGTGTATTGTGTGTAGAATTTTGAGATAAGAGATTAATTTAATACAATTTGGAATGAGGCTGTAACATGACAAAATGTGGAAAAAATGAAGCGCTGTGAATACATTCCGGATGCACTGTATATAAAAAAACATATGTGCTTTTTTCCTCACTGAAATCAGACTAAACTTTTTCTATTTTAGGTAAATTTAGGATTACCAAAATTATTTCTATTTGCTAAATGCCAGAATAATGAGAAGGATTTTTTAGACAATTTTTCATTACTTTAATCAAAATCAGAAGTTTACATACAGTAAGATTAGTACACATTTAAACAATTTGAGAAAACCCAGATGATGTGGTCATGTCTTTGGAAGCTTCTGATTGGTTTATTGACACACCTGTGGATATATTTGAACCACACCTGAAACATACTGCTTCTTTGTGTAACATCATTGAGAAGGTCAAAAGAAATTAGCCAAGATATCAGGAAGAGAATTGTGCACTGGTCTGGTTTATCTTTGGTGCAATTTTCAGATGCCTGAAGGTGCCACGTTCATCTGCTCAAACAATTATACACAAGTATAAAGTCCATGGGAATATCCAGCCGTCACACCACTCAGGAAGAAGGCGGGTTCTGTGTGAAAATGCGCATGTCAGGGCAGCATCATGTTGTGGGGTTGTTTTGTTGCAGGAGGGACTGCTGCACTTCACAAAATAGATGGCATCATGAGGAAAGAATATTATGTGGAAATACTGAAGGAAGATCTCAAGACATCAGCCAAGGTAAAGCTTGAGCATAAATGGGTCATCTAAATGGACAATGACCTGAAGCATACTGCCAATCTGGTTTCAAAGTGGCTTAAAGATAACAAAGTCGGTGTTTTGGAGTGGCAATCACAAAGCCCTGATCTCAATCCTATTGAAAATGTATCATAGACCCGAAAAGGCCCGTGCGAGCAAGGCGGACACAAACTTGGCTCAGTTACACCAGTTCTGTCAGGAGGAATGGGTCAAAATTCCTGCCAACTATTATGAGAAGCTTGTGGAAGAAAATCCAAAACATTTGACCCAATTCATACAGTTTAAAGGCAGTGGAACCTGGAAGAAAGGTTCCTTCTCTCATTATTCTGGCATTTAGCAAATAGAAATAATTTTGTTAATCCTAATTGACCTGAAACAGAAAAAGTTTAGTCTGATTTCATCTCAAAAAGTGAGAAAAAAAAACCATATGTATCTTTTTATATAGTGTCTGTTAACTGTATATATCTGCCAAACTTCTGGTTTGAGCTGTATGTTCAGTAGGGTAATGATTTTAATAATAATAATAATAATAATAATAATAATAATAATACATCTGATTTATATAGAGCTTTTTTGAACACTCAAAGGCGTTTTAGATGAGAATATTATTCATAGTATAGGACAGGCTCTGTAGGCCTATCCTTGACCGAGGTACTCCCAACATCCCAAGGGTATTCCTGACTTGGATCATTACTGCGTATTGAGGTACTTACATTTCATCTGACTGGTTACAGTGGCATTAAGTATTCTTTACAGTTAAAGTACTATTTAACCTTTCTGGAGGGTTCACTTGCTTTTCTCCCTTTTGTCTAGAATGTTCTACAATATGCTTGGGTCCATAGAAAAAGAAAATTGAACGTGGTGACTGGACAAAAGTTTTGAAGAGAAATCAGTACGGGATTAACATTAACACAAAGTTACAGGTCAGACCTGTGGAGGGACAACCTCACTCACTCACTCACTCATTAACTTACTCACAGATGCTAGAAACATACGTTTAATGCAAAACTGTGGAATATACCAGGCAAAGCCATCACATTTAAACGCCATTACATTTAAACGCAGAATCTGGTGTCCAGAAAAGTTACAGAGTGCACTTTTAATCAAGCATCTACAATCTGCAGTAAATGTGTTAAGACTCCATCAAGAGTGTGTTTTTGCCGTTTTGGTCTGTTACCCTACGCATGCGCAGTGAACAGCTCTACGCTCTAGATTCAGCTGTCACTTTCTTATTGATGAATTATCATTAAACCTTAAACATACCATACGTCCACAGATATATAGGTCACGTAAAACAATACAGAAGATAATACAGAAAAATGCACGAGGTAGATGACAGAGAGAAAAACAACACACATTTTAAAAAATAAATAAAATTAATAAATTGTTAAAATAAACAAACAAACAAAAAAAAGGCTTTACAGGAAAAAAAAGTTTAGGCAGCGCCACTCCCGCTTCGACGTCACCGAATGTTTTCGCAAGTCACATGGTGCGAATCCGCCGCGCGTGCGCTGTGATTGGTCTAAAAAGTTTCCAGTCTTGCCAATCCCGCTCTCTGATTGGCTGTCCGCGCTGTCAATCAGTGACGTCCTCCTGTCAGGCCCCCACCGTGGCTTCAGTGATCCAGACGCTACGGGGCTGCGGGGACTGTTTATGGCCGCCCGTGCGTCACTGAAGTCCGCTATTTTCAACTATACCGTCGCTTTTAAACGCCAGGCAAGCGTGCCGACATCTGCGGACCCGTTAATAGCACCAGCGACAGTGAAAGATGTTGTTTTAACGCGCGGATAACTACTAGGAATTGAACTTCATCGCAGCTACGGACAGACGTGTAAAATAGTATTTGCGTCGATTAAAAGCTACAATCCTGACGCTGGTACGTGCAGTCGCATCATTTGTGACTATCGGATTTGATCAGACGCAAGAGACGAGCAGATTTGATCTTAACCCGCGTGTATCTGCGCCTCCCTGTTTTAGCAGCGCGCTAGGCCCACAGGCTCCAGAGGAGGAGGAGGAGGAGGAGGAGGCGGAGGCGGCGGCGGCGGCGGCGGCGGCGGCGGCGGCTGCTACAGCTGCAACAAACTTCACGGACATATCACGCAACTTTCCCGGACAATGTCACGGCTATGTTTTGTAGCAGGTGGAAGTTGTGCAGGACTCAGAACAGTTTAAAGACAAGGTGCGACTTCCGCTATGGTTATTTTTATCAATAAGGCAATGTTTGTGCAGGAGTCCACAAAGACACTAATCAGGCAGTGTTTCTAGTGTTGGTTCGTAACTTAACCAAGCTATTTGTTCACTGTATAGACACAATAGAGCAAAACGAGGTTTACGCACGCGCATTGGTACATTTTGGACATGAAACGAAGCTTGTTTGTCGTCATTAAGGATTGACGAGGTTATCTGAAGACCCCGGGGTACTGCTTTAAAATGTCGGCTGCCATCTCTGCGTCGGACAAGGTGGACGGTTTTACGAGGAAGTCCATGAGGAAGGCCCAGCCGCGGCAGAGGAGGTCGCAGGGCTCCTCTCAGTTCAGGACGCACGGCACAGGCCCTGTAGAGCTGTCTCCACTCCCGCTGCTCAAAGGTAAGAGGATCATAAGCAGGGGCTAAAACTGTCTGCACGCTGACCACATCACCGCCAGTGACCAAGGAGGCCTTAAAGGGGAAGGCAAGACGTACATCAGGAGACTTTTTACTGTCTCTGTACAGTATACTGCTACATCTTTAACTAAAGGTCACGTTAACTAGGCCAAAACTAAAACTATTTTATGCAAATTGGTATGAAATATTTATGATTAGACAAGCAGCACACTTAAATCAGGGCCCCCAAAGTGCACTTATTGTCAGTGTTACTGAGTGGTCAGACACTTTTATTATGTTAAAACTCCAGTATGTACCTTTTAAAAATAAAAGCATTCTTTTTCATTATTGTTGTTTTTTTGCACTTTGGCTATAATATTCTACAGTACATATGTAAGAATGGTTTTAACTTTGTATATCCATGGGATCATACAGGTGAGCTGCCACCTCCAAGAAGTTACATACTGGAGCTTTACACATATCAATGAACACATGTGAATCGTGTGTGTGCGTCAACATCAGAACATTGATAAAACATTACCTCTTTCTCTGTTATAATGCGACCATGCATTCAGAGTAGCCATAGGCCCACGCTGTGTTTGATTTAATGAATTTGTGTTTATTTGCTGTCATTAGAGGCTGATAATTGAAAACACAACCCCCAAGTCCAGATCTGGGCTCTATTTAAGTCCATGTGTGGTTTCTTTTGTTTAGACATTAAACATTTGGATATGCATCAGGTATACTTGTTGTATAGATGAACATTTTTGAAATTGTAACAGTAGATCCATAGCAAAAGAAAAAAATTCAATTCTGTCAGCTGGACAAAAGTTTTTGTGTGGAGACGTTTAGCTGCTCATCCAAGCCGCTTCTTCAGTTCTGGTCAGATTTCTGGTGGACACTGCCTTATATCTGTCTGAAGAGAGGAGCTAACTACACTGAAACTAACACGCCTATTTGTTAACAGTTTCTGTCCAGTGTGAGCTTGGGTGTCTGTATGTTTCTAATCCATGTGGCCGTGAAGCATGCAGGGTTCTGTTACACACCCTGTAAGTGCTATTTAAAAAAATCAAACATCTCTATTGTCATTTTGCACACTTGTTTCAAACGTGGTGGACTTCCATGGTAACAATGTTTTTTTGCATTCCATCCCAATCAATTCCACAACATCCCAATCAGTTCAACAACATCCCAATCAATTCCACAACATGGCGCTGCACAGACTTTCATTCAAAAACAACTACGCAAATAAGTAAACGAAGTACTTAATAGTAGTAAACTATTAGTAAACAGCATCTTTATTAATGAGAAGGCAAATTGAACTGTCCATTCACTCCCAAAACTTCTGCTAACTCCCGCTATGCTTTCACCTCTCTGCTGTTATGCACAGAAATCTCTATAAATCTTACTAAACCAATAACGAATTTGGTCAACTAAGACACCATCAAGTGATTAACGGACTAAATGAGTAAAGAGCTATAGCTTTTTAGCGTAAACGTGACATTACAGTAAAATACATCTTAGATACTAGAGTATGAGCCACTGTCAAATGTAGCAGTAAATCATTTCATTTCAAATATGCCAAGTAACATAGCACTGGCCTCACAGAATAACTGCTAAGATCTTTCTTTTTTTTTTTTTTTGGCCAAATTGAGCTTTCTGTCTCATGCCATTCTCCAGACACCGCTGTATTACTGTCATCCCTGTTTTTACCAAACTGCTCATTTTTAAAAGGGCTGAAACATGAGGAAATTGTGATTAAATTTGTGATTTATCATTTAATATAATTGTTATGTTTTAATAATAGGATTTTGCTCAATGTTCACATTTTAAACACGCCCAGAGGATTTGACAAAAAGGCTGAAATATTTGAATTGATAAACTAGAACAAGAATCACATTTCAAAATATGTTTCTAAACTACAGGGTTAGATGTTTTTTTATACAGAAAAAGACAGACTTGTTTGTAGAGGAAATTATGGTACTTAAAAATTTGCCACCATTCAAATTGAAAAGAAAAAAAAAATCTGTCAGCTACTCAAAAGGCTGTTTAAATAGCAAAGTATCCATATTGCGATATTAACTTACGCAGTAATCAGTATCTCAATATTCTATACATTGCAATAACACCAAGATCCATCTGACAAGTTTTTTTTTTAAATATTTTTTTGTATTCACTCAAAAAATCCTTTGTCCAAAAGACAGAATACATTTTTCTTTTACTATAGATCATACCCAGACAACTGCAGGATTACACACACAGTCCCATTCTAACAATAAAGATTTTTTTAAAGAAATTTTTTTGTGCTTATTTCAAATATGGAAAGAAAACATAAAATCCAAAAATGAAATATTACAATTTTTCAAAGGTGGAAAGGCACTGATTTTGTAGAATGACCCTGTAGTTGTTTTCCACTAATCAGGAAGATTTATACAGTAAAAAAACCAAAAAACCAAAAACCAAACCTCCCCTCTGGGGCTGCATTATATTAGTAAATTTTGTGATATGACTTTCAAGAACTTCAATATCGCTATTATTGTGATATTTTAATGTACTTTTTGACTCAATAATTTCAGTGATAATTCAAGAAAAAGCGCATGCTTTGATTCACTACTGAAACTCTTGTCAAAATAAAAACTTCAAACTTGTCCTTGATTTAGTCCTGGTTTTGTCTCTGGACTTCATACATTTAACAGATTCTTTTAAAAAAAAAAATCAAAAAGCTGTATTTTTGCCAGATGGAGAACCTTGGTGTTATTGCGATGTATGGTATGTTAAGATATTGATTATTGCACAATTCAGTATCGCAGTATCCACACTGCTGCAATATATATATATATATATATATATATATATATATATATATATATTTTGCAGCCTACCTTCCCAGTAGTGTTGTCATGATACTAAACTCCATTTCGATACGAAGCAATAGACTCTGTACTCAACACCAATTCTGATACCACCATAATAATAAACCCCCCCCTTTTTTTTTTTGACAATAGAATGTGATTTTCTACATTAAATGTTGGTACTTTGTGTTCTGTTCCCGTGTGTGTTATATGTGTGTAATCCTCAGTCTCCAGGAGGTTCATAGTGGTCCATGGGTGTATACTAGTCTATGTGTCTTATACTTGTTAAACATGCAGAGAGACATTGTTCTAAACATATTTAGGAAAGGTTCATTTCTGTCCTCGAAATGTGATGTCTAGTATTGATATCTGCTCAAATGAGTATCTAGTTTTGATACTAGTTTTAGTATCAGTTGGATCGAATTGGTTTGTTTTGACAACCCTATTTCCCCATCTCATTGACATCTTATTGGCAATCTTGGAGAAAGCCTGCTTTTGTATCCCCCCCCCCCAAAAAAAAAAAACAAAACTTGAAAAATAAATGAGGCAGTAACAGTAAAAGTTTTCAGTGAGTGAGTATTTGCAGCCAGTGTGTTTGAGAGTTGAGAGTTGCAGACGTATGTGCAGCACAACCTGTTGACCTGCATGTGTGCTGTGGGCGTCTGAGCTCCGGGCGTCTGAGCTCCGGGCGTCTGAGCTCCGGGCTCCCGAGCTCGCTGATGTCAAACACTGTTGACACTCAGGACATGCCTTGAAACGCTCCAGCACACTTTCACCTTGTGAGGACAAAAAGAAGGGTGGCACGCTTACTGTAGGCCTTCACCAAAACCATATCCACTAATTCAGTAGATGAGAGTGTAACTATGCCAGTGTTGTCAGAATACTCAAATTTCAAACTCTGTTTCGATACTAAGGAATAGACTTGATACTTAATACTGATTCCGATACCACGATGATGATAAAAAAAAAAAAAACACTTTTCAGCATTAAATGGTAGTACTTTGTTGTCTGTTCCATGTGTCTTATATCTGTGTAATCCCTCAGTGTCCAGTAGGTTCATACTGGTCCATGTGGTCTTGAACTTGTTCTGATACAGCTCAAAATTATTCTAAAGATTTTCATAAAAGTTAATTTATGTCCTGTGAATGTAACTTTTTTATATTGATACCTGCTCAAATGAGTATCTAGTTAGTTTTAGTCTTAAAAAGTGAAAAAATAGAGCTAGTAATTTTAAACAGTTTGCAGTGATCCAAAGTTATTCCCCACTGACCTCATGCATCCTAAGTGTCCTGATTATTCACCCCATTAAACAACTTTCAGAGACATTCAGAGTTGAGATTTGCTGTCACAATAAAACCAGCAACTACCATGTGAAACGTGTATTTCCTGATCAAACCTGTCCCTATTCAAATTTTTCAAATTTTTGTTTCGAGGAAGTTTCACTTCCTGGTTGGATATGGGCAGCAGATATTACATCGAGGTAATTCCATAACTCTTACCTGGCAACCATAATGGTAATAAGATTGTCTAAATTGCACAATAGTCATGGTTGGACTAATAAAAATACACCTTTACTGTGTTAAATGTTTAAACAGCCAAAAAAATGTCCTCCATGTGCCTGAATTGTCCCCACATTATGAATGGAATTTTCCACGTTGTTGACATAGGTAGAGGGGTTCTGTTTTATAACCACTATTATCACCGCGACTTCCTGTATTTTTCATCTTCTCTTCTGTTTCCATGAATCTAAAATTAAGATAAGGATATTAAGCCATACGAGCTTGTCAGACCTGATCTCTTCAGATCTGAGAGGCTAAGCTATGCTGGGCCTGGTTAGTTCGTGGGTGGAAGATTGGTGGGAATACCAGTTACGGCCCACTGTGGTAACTGGTCAGAGAGGCCGTTACGTCCTCACTTCAGTCAGTCTGAGTGTGGAGTGAATGAATAATGCACTGTCGAGCGTTTTGAGTGTTCAGAAATGCGCTATGTAAAATATGATGCATTACGATTATTATTGTAAGTTTTTTTTCCATTTTTAATCTTTTTTTTGCTTTATAAATTATATATTAACAATATACTTGATATTCAAATTATACTTGATCTTCAAAACAACATTCACAGTATTCTGTGTATTTTGATAAACTGCCCACCTCTCAGTGACAGTGGTTTTCAGTGTTGGAGTTTCTTTTTCTGTAGTAATAAACTGCGCCTCTACTGCCTCATATTACTATAGTGTTGAGAAGACAAGAGGGAAAAAAGGTCTACAGTTTCTATAATTAATATAAAGCTTGTTGCCTTTTCAGTGATTCATGCATGTTTGTGTGATCCTACATTTTCTTGTCCTACATTTGAGGCTTCAGTTAACAGAAAAGCTGTTTTCATCCACCCTCTGTCTCTGGCCTTTATTGTGATTACTTAAAAATCAGATTCAGGGTGAAATCAGTTGCATAGTTATTTTTAAATAATATAATGGTACGTTTCAAATGAAAATCCGTTGCTTGTGAAATGCCACATTGAAGAGTATGGGGTAGCATAATCACATCATAATCTGCAGGTTTGCACAGAGTCAATTGAGCTGGTTCTTTTATTAAACCTTTTACATCAATATTGTGGTTTACAATGAACAAAACGTAAACTAGTAATATAGTTTAAAGGGGGGGTGCATATGGACTTTTAGGAACTTTTGGCCATGTTATAACAATGTTCCCTCATCAAAAACATGTCTGAAGAGGTTTTAGATGTCATCCATGCATGTCTGAGTAATCCAGTGATCTCTCCTAGGCCCGATTCAAACCCTTACGGTTAGCAGTACAATCCTGTCCAATGCTCCGCCTACGTCACCCATCCTCCTGCAAAGCAATTGTCCAAAAATGTTCAAGCATGATAAAAAACAACACAACTTCATAAGCCAGATGCAATATGCAGTAGTTTCATTAGTGAAATGCACAGCAATTGTAATGTGATAGCGCTCTGAAGGAGGAGTAAGTTAGTGTGGAGAGCACAGGGTTCAAAAATGTTACAAAATGCAAAAACCCTTGAAAATATTGATACATAGTTTTAGGTGAATATAGCATGTTCAAAACAATAAAAGGAAACATGGTGATGTAAATATGTTATGTGTTAACAGTTAATACCCCAGAGAAACATTGTGTGGTCATTATACACCCCATCCACCAATGGGGCGCAGCTTGGCGTCTACTACAGCGGAAACAATTTAATGAAGTAACGAGAAATATGTTAATGTATACATGCAGCAGTAGTGAATGCAATTTGACGGCAGATACGTGTAAAGCGAGTCTGGCGATGATTTTATGGTCTTAAAAACTGCATAGGGTCTCTATCTCTGACATCACAATCCAGGGAATTTCAAACTGTTTTTTGATGATCAGAGGTAATGGACTTTTTACAGAGGATTACTGAAACCACAATTCCAGGAATGGTTTTGATGAGCGAAAAAATATTTTAACATGGTTAAAAGTCTGTGTAATCCCTCAGTTGTCCAGGTATGATCCATGGTAAAAGAAAAAATCAATACTGTCGACTGCTCAAAAGTTTTAGTAAAAGTAAAGACAGTTTGACCCTCATTAAAGCCGCTTCTGCAGTTCTGGTCAGATTCCTGGTGGACACTGGCGACTGTGTAATCCCTCAGTCGTCCAGGTGTGAACCATACAGTGTATAGTGCAGTGTCCACCAGCAATCTGATCAGAACCGAAGAAGTGGATGAGCGGCTAAACTTCTTCACTTTTCTCCAGTTGACACAATTGAATTTTCCTTTGGCTGAAAATGTGGTTAAAGCTTAAACAAGTACATTTTGTGCAATATGTCTCTGGTACTTCATGTTTGACCTTCTTAGACTACTCCATCGACTCACTCCTATTTGTGAGGAGGGATACATGCACCATAAATAAAGTGTGTAGTTAGTTTGAGGAGCAGCATGTGTACACACTCAGAGCCATCACTCTACTTTCACAGTCTAGAGGTCACCTGCCCCTCATCCTTTGCTTTATTATGGCCTGTTTGTGCTTGTGTTTCTCCGAAGTGTTGATGAGACCAAAGGGCATGTGTTTGACTAAAGCAGGCAGCTCCTAGGTTGTATAAAACACACAGAAGGTCAGCAGTAGGCAGAGCTGGGTAAGGGAAGGCAAGTTTAATTGTATAGTACAATTCAAACACAAAGTAATTCAAAGTGCATTACAGAATAAGAAAGACATTAAAATCACAATACAACAAATCAAAACATAAATAATCACAAATAATCATCATAAAATTAACATTAAAGCAGAAAAGTGCCCTTTCAGTCATATGTACAGCTAAACAGAACTGTTTGGGGCCTGGATTTAGACATGGTCAAAGTAGAGACCTGTCTCACATCTTCAAGAAGATTGTTCCAGGTTTTAAGTGAATAAAACTGAAACGCTGATTCCCCATGTTTAGTCCTGACTCTGGGCACCAGCAGGAGGCAGGGACTAAACCAGGACTAAACCAAGACTAAACCAGAACTAAACCAGGACTAAATCAGGTCTTAACCAGGACTAAACCAGGACTAAATCAGGTCTTAACCAGGACTGAGCCAGGACTCCAGCAGGAGGCGGGTCTCTGAAGTCCTCAGAGTGTGAGATGGTTCATGTGGCTCTAACATGTACTTTGAGAGATGTACTTTGGTGCTCGGCCATGGAGAAACCTGTACACAAGCAGCAGTATTTAATTGGGTAGTACTTAATTGCATTTACTCAGTTACATTTACTAACTTTTTAAAGAAATTTTACTTCTCCCAGTACTTTTCTAGCAGCAAACTTTGAGTAATATTTTTATTGAAGTAACAGTACTTTTGTTGGTTTCTCTTCCCACTGTGAGTAAATCTGCAATGATGAAAGCATTATGTTGCCAATATGAAATTATTTGAACATTTGGCGTTTTTCAAAATTTTGCATCTGAAAACCTGGATCCAGTCTCTCTCCGCTCAGCACATACACCCACATTAACCTGCAGACAACACAGGACAACCACAGGATTGGAGACTTTCGATTTGTAAAATATTGTCATCTTACTATAATGCAGAGCAAACACCTGTCCCATATACGACTATCGCCAAACAGCACACTTACCAAACGCCCTGATATCAGTGCATTACAAACATGTGCACGCCACATGGCAGCCCTTATATACTTGTAAAACCAGAGGTGAACCATCAAACACATATGAATTTAGCTGAACTTATAATGTGTATCCATAAAATCCGACTGACAGCAGCGTTCTGTCACTGCTGCTGAGACTCAGCCCCGTTACACTGACAGTAACTACTAACAGCGTTACTTACAGAAAGAGTAATTAGTTTGATTACTCGTTACTGGTCAAAAATAACGGCATTACTAATACCACGTTAACCCTGGGAATAATATCTACTTAACAAATCTCCCATCTATAACTATTCTGCAGAAAAAAATCTCATAAGAAAGGTCAATAACAAAGTTTACTGAGATGCAAATGTTAGTCCTACAGATGAGAGTGGTACATTCATCTGATTTGATAAATTTTTAAAAAACAAAAATAAATGGCTTCCTTGTCATTTTGAAAAATGGTTCTCAGACAGAGAAGGAACCCACAACCTCATTTTCAAAATGCAATTTGTAAAAAAAATACAATGACAAGCTTCAGTGTATCAAATCAAGTTATGGAACAATTTGCCTGAGAAAATCATTAGTAACATTCAACAGTTTAAAGGGGCTTATAAAATATTATAATAATCCTATAGAAGCAAAGAAGCAATGTTTCTACTGCGATGTGATCAAATACAGAAAAAAAAACGAAACATGTTTTTGTTGTGTCTGACTGATACTGCTGAGCCTGTGTTGAGTGCCAGTTCTAAATGAGGGTAGGACTGGATAAACTTGTGCCTCTCCCTCCTAACATGTAACACTTTACTTTCAACTATAAAAAACTGTGAAGTATTTATATATCGGCTTAACAGATATCATGGAACCAGTACTTGCTCCAGCCAATTTTTCAGTATCTCCACCGATATTCGATATCAGTGTTATTTATACATCCCTAAAACAAAATCTCCTGTCTTATTCTGCATAAAACTGCTAACCCTGCAGTTTAGACTTGTCAAACATGTTCTGAAATGTCCCTGTGTCTCCATGGGGTTTTATTCTGCATAAAAACATGTAACACTGTAGTTGAGATCTGTACAAACATGTTCTGAAATGTGATTCTTGTATTAGTTTGTCAGTTCATGTTTGAGTCTTTTTGTCAATTCTTCTGGATCTGTTTAAAATGTGAATTTTAAACAGAATCCTACGATTAAGACCTATAATCACAAATCCAATCACAGAAAAATCACAATTGAATATTTTTTTCTAAATCATTCAGCATCAACTTGGATCCATGTTCTTCCTAGCACCAGCAGAGGAGGCAGAGTGTCTTTGAGTCTGGCTCCTCTGACCCTCTCCCTGGTCAGTCCATGTCTGACCTGAGCGCTTACATAAGACCCTCGTCAGCTGGTGGCACACAGGGACATTTCCACTCTGTGTCAAATTGATTGTGAATATTTTGGCCGTGTTGCTGTGCTGTGCTACATTGCGTAATAAAAAGTCGATTCCTCACATTGTAGTTGTGAGTGTGCATGTAGACAAGGAGGCAGTGACAGGCACAGTATTTTATAAAGAGAGATAAGAGCATTTTGGGGATGAACCATAGACCGTATATATAAATGGACATCTAATCTCTTATCCACCACGTTCCATATAGGAAGTGATCATGGGCGTGCTTCCGGCTCCATCAACTCTAATTCACTTTCTAGTGAAAGTGAAAACTGTGTCTCCTCTGTCTGTACCTGCTGCTGTCAGACTCGTCATTTTGGTCTTAAATGTGTGTATTAACCCGCTCTACACGCATCATACATCCTGGGTTTTTTATTTCACTATTGTTTCTGTAAATCAAGATATGAACATTTAACAAGAGACAAATCAGGTGCCTTCTTTCCCTGAGGTTGCTCCCGCTAGCATTTGCAACAGATTTTTTTGCTAAGCATCTGCTCCCTCCTGAACCAGCAGTGCGGGCAGGAAAAGGCGTTACCTTCAACAGCCTCATTTCGGATTGTTTTTTTGGTTGCTATGACACTCCCAGTCGGAATTCCAAATATGGAATTCTGTTCCAAATTGGCCGCTATAAGTGCTAGCCTTGATGAGCTTCATTTGACTGGAGCCAAATACTAAGAGTGACATCACACTCCCCTAGTCCACTTCTTGATACTGTCTGTTTGATGAACTGAATTAGTTGCTTAATTAGGCCTAAATCATATTTATTGTGAATCATGCATTTAAAGCAACAACATGTAACTTTTTAGTAAAATACTGAACCTTTGAACCCAAAAAATAAAACGTTTTTTGTGGTTTAGTTGTTTATAGCACTGAAAACCAAGTGTTCTTACTGTTAGTGGGCTTGCATTTCCACATCTGCTAAACCAGTGTGGCATATCTGCTGCCAGTGTCCAGCCATGAAGCAAAATTATAAACTTCACCTAAAAAAAAAAAACTAGGTAAGATCTTTAATAAAATCTTCTTGACATTAGAGCGCTGTAGAGATTCAGTCATCTCTTCAATTGTCTATTATGTTAAAACAAGAGGTGTACTCCATCAGCTCTGTTAAAGGCCCTGTACATGTGTATTACCCATGTATCTTGTCCCAGTACACATACAGTTGAAACCAGACGTTTGCATACGCTACATAAAGAGATGCCTGCGCTATTTTTTTTTTCACTGTCTGACATGACATCAGACTAAACTTTTCCTGTTTTAGGTCAATTAGGATCAACAAAATAGTTTCTATTTGCTAAATGCCAGAATAATGAGAGAACGATTTTTTCATGACTTTCTTCAAAGTCAGAAGTTTAAAGTCATAGTAATCCTACTGTATGTAAACAATTTGAGAAAACCCAAATGATGATGTCATGTCTTTGGAACCTTCTGATAAATTTATTGATAACATCTGAGTTAATTAGAGACATACCTGTGGATGTATTTGAAGCACACCTGAATCACACTGCTTCTTTGTGGATCATGGGAAGGTCAAAAGAAATCAGCCAAGATATCAGGAAGAGGATTGTGGACTTGTCTGTGTATATCTATAAATATAGATATATCTCTATCTATTGATCTATTGATCTATCGATATTTAGATATATATAAAATAAAAAAGTGGTGAACCTCGCCCCATCCTTGCTTGTGAATGACTGAGCCCTTCGGAAATGCTCCTTTTATACCCAATCATGATACTCACCTGTTTCCAATTAACCTGTTCACCTGTGGAATGTTCCAAACAGGTGCATTTTAAGCATTCCTCAACTTTCCCATTCTTTTGTTGCCCCTGTCCCACCTTTATTGGAACATGTTGCAGGCATCAAATTGAAAATGAGTGAATATTTGCATAAAAACTAAGTTTATCAGATTTAACTTTAAATATCATGTCTTTGTTTATTCAGTTAAATATAGGCTGAAAAGGATTTGCAAATCATTGTATTCTGTATTTTTTTTTAAGTTTTACACAGCGTCCCAACTTCATTGGAATTGGGTTGTAGACTGAATAAGTGGGAAGGAAGAGCACAATTTTTGTAGACAACACATTGACATTTTAAATTGTTGCTAAGATGACAACAGTCATTGGTGATGTATTGGAGTGTATAACAATAGAAATATGTAAAGAGAAACAAAAATGGAGCACTATAAGGCTCTAATGTGGAATTATTAACTGGGTATGAACTTTATTCCATACAACACATAAAATTATTATAAAATTATTTTCATTTCACTAAGTCCAATTGAGAATCCGTGGCAAGATCTGAAAACTGCAATTCACAAACGGTCTCCATCAAATCTGACTGAGCTTGAACTGTTTTGCCAGGAAGAATGGGCAAAAATTTCAGTCTGTAGCAAAACTGGTGGAGACATACCCCAAAAGACTTGCAGCTGTAATTGCAGCAAAAAGCGGTTCCACAAAGTATTGACTTAGGGAGACTGAATACTTTTGCACGCTGCACTTTTCAGTTGTGTATTTTTATTGATTTATTTATTTATCTGAAAATGATAAATCATTTTCTTTTTACTTGACACTTATGTACCATTTTATGTCACTTATTCATATAAAATGCAAATTTAAAAAAAAATATCTAAATTTGTGGTTGTGACTTGACAAAATTTGAAAACGTTCCAGTGGGATGAACACTTTTGCAAGCCATTGTTCCTTTGATTTTTGTAATATTTTTTAGATGATAAAATCTGAAGATGTTATTGATTTGATGTGGCTGTTAAAGTTCAAGTCTGAGTCCATTATTACCCCTAGATTTCTAGCCTGATTTGAAGGTTATGACTATGACTTCCGTCTTGTCTGGAGAAAGTTGATTTTGCATCCACACACTGGTCTGTTGGATGCAGTGAGTGAATCCACTGGTCCATATTCACCTGCTGCCAGTGAGACATAGATCTGAGTGTCATCTGCAGAGTTGTGGTAGGACACATTAGTGCTGTGTATTAACTGGCCTAACGGCAGGATCGACCCTTGGGGCACCCCACAGGTCAGGTACCTAAACATCATTGGTAGAGCAGTCAGATCCACTTACCCACAGGTTGGTGGTGTAATTCCTGCTCCTGCAGAGGACTGCTGTTGTTGTGTCCTTGAACAGGACACTTAACCCTCCTTGCTCCCAGTGTCTGTGTACACTGGTGTATGAATGTGTGTGTGAATGAGTGAGTGGTTCCTGGATGTAGAGCACTTTGAGTGCCTTGAAGGTAGAAACGTGATATATAAAAATGTGCCCATGTGACCATTAAAGCCTGTGAAAAGAATAATAAGCTATACAAAAAATCTTTTAAAAAATGAAGCAGAAAATAAATAAAAAATAAATTGACTAAAAAGGAGTAATATGAAGAATTGCTGGAAGAAAAGACATAAAGAGTATCGAAAATGCAGCAGCTCACAAATGTAATGGATTTCTTTTGTTTTGTTTTTTGTTTGATTTTTTTTGCAATGTAGAGTTATTCCATATGTCTTAAAACAAGCATCAATAAATATTTACAATTCAAATCCAGTTTAACACATGTGGATATATTTTTGCAGTGCATTTATCAGTGGATAGAAATGAAACGTAGAGGACTAAACCTGACTGAACCTGAAATCGTTGCTATTCTCTCTTTGTTGTGGGTGGATATTGGAGGATGTAATAATGATAAACTTGTACATTTATCTATTTTGAGTTTATGGAGAGTCCTACCTGAGATCAGACCCATGTCATCTCCTAAAGAAATTTTTCACATCGTCTTTCCAAAAAAAATCATATTAAAAGTTAGAAACCTTGTTCAGTGCTAATTAGCAATGTGATAATCAATGGCTACAAGGCTGATAATTTGATCAAAAATTTGTTTCTGAATAATAATAATAATCAAATATGAAACTCAGAATTCTCATTTAAATCAGTGCAGTCAATGAGAATAAGGAGCACTTATTGTAGTCTGTCTGTGGGTGTTTTTTCTTAATGTAGGAAGAAAACTTGCAAGTAAAGTCCTTGGTACTGAAAGTCAAGATAACAGTTCACACCACATGATTGAACAAAATTCACAGTCAATGTTTTTGAAACCAGTAGATGAATTGGAGATTATTAATGTAGTTAAGAAATGTAAGAGCAAGACGTCAACTGACTGTCATGGTCTGGACATGGCGGCAATCAAAAGAGTTTTACTTCCATATGCTATTCATCATTTTAAACTGGTACTTGCCCTGCAAAAATGAAACTGGCAAAGGTGATTTTTCTATATAAAACAACAAACAAACATTACTTCACAAATGCTAGACTTGTTTTAATAGTACCTCAATTTGTAAAAAAAAAAATGTTGAAAAACAATTCAACAACCAACTGGAATCCCTTATAGAAAAACATACTGTCACTAGATCCGATAGATCAACTTTATTGGCATTAATGGACACAACTGAAGAAATTACTCATTCCTTGGACAGTAAATTTGTGGGTGGTTTATTCATTGACTTAATCAATCATAAAACTTTACATAAATTAGCATTGCTTGGAATTTGAGGAGTGGTTTCCAAGTCGGTGGAAAGTTATTTAGCAAACAGGCAACAGTTATTTAGCAAACAGGCTATACAAATGACAATATATTCCGTTCTTTACTCTTGGTGGGGAGAAAATTTGTCAAAAATGGAGACACCTGGGACATATCTTTTATGAAACTGGGACAACTCACTAGTTTTGGCTAAATCTGCTGGGACATGGGTCACATGGCTCAAAACTATGACTGTCCTGGGTAAATAGGGATTGTTTTGTCATCCTATTGTAGAAAAAATGATTCAGAATTAGAATTATTAACCTATTACTGTCACAGTAACACATTTTGGAGTGTGATGTATTGACTTTAGACGATAAACTAATACTGAAACAAATTTATGGTACTGAACAACTTTAAAGAAGGATTATCCCCCGAAAATTATCCCAAATGTAGAATATTGTTAAAAACATGAGCTGAAGCAAACAAATAGCAGAATGAAACACAGTACAGTGGTCCCTCGTTATATCGCAGTTCACCTTTTACGGTCTCGCTGTTTCGCGGATTTTTTGTGTGTGCAATTTTGCATGTTTTTGTTTTTTTTAACAGTGTATGAACGTGCATTGTGTTCTGCATCCTGATTGACTAATGGTTCGTTCACACCGGGGCGTCAAGAATGCGTTGGATGCCTCTAGTTAGACACCTTTGCATTTGAGGACAAACACCTCTGATGTGCATCATGGACGCTCTGGATGCACGTCATCTCTGATTGGTTGATGCTGTGTGTCAAAAAGTTCAGCTTTTTCAACTTTTGGACGTGCAAACAAAGCGTCTGATGCCTGAACGCTCAAGGTGTCAATGCCAGATTTGCAAGACTCTTGACGCTTGAAAACGTGCCACAGAAACGCAGGGCAGCCAAGATGCACATCCACTAGAGACTTTCTAAAAGCTGTCATTTTTATTTACACTACAGTATAATATTTAAAATATATATAGTAATTGTAATTGAGTACCTCAAGTCTCTGGATGTTGTGGGACTGTCTTGGCTGACACGTCTCTGCAACATCACGTGGCAGTCGGGGACAGTACCTGTGGAATGGCAGACCGGGGTGGTGGTCCCTCTGTATAAGAAGGGGGACCGGAGGGTGTGTTCCAATTACAGGGGAATCACACTCCTCAGCCCTCCCGGTAAGGTCTATTCCAGGGTACTGGAGAGGAGAATCCGACCGATAGTCGAACCTCGGATTCAGGAGGAGCAGTGTGGTTTTCGTCCTGGTCGTGGAACACTGGACCAGCTCTATACTCTCCATCGGGTCCTCGAGGGCTCATGGGAGTATGCCCAACCAGTCCACATGTGTTTTGTGGATCTGGAGAAGGCATTCGACCGTGTCCCTCGTGGTGTCCTTTGGGGGGTGCTCCGGGAGTATGGGGTCCGGGGCTCTTTGCTAAGGGCTGTCCGGTCCCTGTATGACTGGAGCAGGAGCTGTTTGCATTGCCGGCAGTAAGTCAGACCTGTTCCCGGTGCATGTTGGACTCTGCCAGGGCTGCCCTTTGTCACCGGTTCTGTTCATTATATTTATGGACAGAATTTCTAGGTGCAGCCAGGGGTCGGAGGGGGTCTGGTTTGGGAACCACAGGATTTCATCTCTGCTGTTTGCAGATGATGTTGTCCTGATGGCTTCTTCAAGCCAGGACCTGCAGCAGGCACTGGGGCGGTTTGCAGCCGAGTGTGAAGCGGCTGGGATGAGAATCAGCTCCTCCAAATCCGAGGCCATGGTTCTCGACCGGAAAAAGGTCGTTTGCCCTCTCCGGGTGGGTGGTGAGTCTCTGCCTCAAGTGGAGGAGTTCAAGTATCTCGGGGTCTTGTTCACGAGTGAGAGAAGGATGGAGCGTGAGATTGACAGGCGGATCGGTGCAGTGTCTGCAGTGATGCGGTCGCTGTATCGGACCGTTGTGGTAAAGAAGGAGCTGAGCCCAAAGGCAAATCTCTCGATTTACCGGTCAATCTACGTTCCTACCCTCACCTATGGTCATGAGCTCTGGGTAATGACCGAAAGGACAAGGTCACGGATACAAGCGGCTGACATGGGTTTCCTCCGCAGGGTGGCCGATAGGATAGGGTGAGGAGCTCGGTCACACGGGAGGAACTCGGAGTAGAGCCGCTGCTCCTACACGTTGAGAGGAACCAGTTGAGGTGGCTCGGGCATCTGCTCAGAATGCCTCCTGGATGCCTCCCTAGGGAGGTGTTCTGGGCATGTCCCACCAGGAGGAGGCCCCGGGGAAGACCCAGGACACGCTGGAGGGAGTATGTCTCTCGGCTGGCCTGGGAACGCCTTGGGGTCCCACCGGAGGAGCTGGAGGACGTGGGTGAGGGAAGTCTGGGAGTCCCTGCTTAGACGGCTGCCCCCGCGACCCGGCCACGGATAAGCGGAAGAAAATGGATGGATGGATGGATGGATAGTAATTGTAAAAAATAAAGCTTTCTACTTCGCAGAATTTGCCTATAGTGGGTTATTTTTGGAATGTAACCCCTGCAATAAATGAGGGGTCTCTCCAGCAGGGCTGAGCAAATGCCATAATGTCCTCCAGATACAACATATCACGCCACCTCTTCGTGTCAATAAAGAGTTCTTTTACTGATGGCTGGTTGAATCTTTTAATTTATATAAGTGCAAACTTGATTGTAGATAACAATGCCGTCTAGCCGTCTAACCACCAAACCACGGTACCACCGAACCACCGTCGAACTAAATCATTTACATAAATTACAATTAGAAATATAATAATTAAAGACATAAAAATAACACATGAAACTACAAACACATACCTCGCTGGCTGACCCAAATTTAGGAGGTAGAATGAGCTTTACTTATATTAACTTTGCGTAACTTCAATATATCTTGCGAACACGCCACACTTTTCAGGTAAAAACCCAGACGTGCGTCCCTTTTTAGCGGTCGAGCGGAACCAAACAAAAAACAACAGTTCCTATCTCACTACCAAAATAAAACACTAAAATACCATATAACATATTATTGACATTAACATTATTTAAATAACATATAAATCAAAACTATGGCAGTAAAACAACATATTTCGTGTCTTATTCTGCATAAAGACTGCTGACCTGCTGATCTGTACAAACATGTTATGGAATGCGATTTTTGTATTGTTTTTTTTATCACTTAAACTGCAAATCTAATCGCAATGTTTGTCAGAAAAATTGCAACTAGATTGTCAAATTATCTATCCCTACCCTACAGCTAAAATCTTATTGTAGTAAAAACAAAATAACAGAAATGTGTTTATGGTCTTTACAGTGTGTCCAGTTCAGTGTGTGCCTGTGTGCAGGACACATGAAGCTTGAGAATAGCTGAGGTCAGGTTGGACAACTCTCATAACCCAGTGTAAACCGTATCAGGCTTTACACTAGGGATGGGACAATATACGGTAATATCGTTAATCATGATAAAAAGGGTCTGCAATTAATCGTTTTCATTTTTTAATAATTGTGATCATCGCACATGATTATAATTGCCTTGGCAGCACCACACTGCCTCATGTTACCAGTTTCAATAAAATTTTTAGATGTTAGTTCTGGTTTTTGTCCACAAGGGTGCCCTCTATCATAGCAATGAAACTTGCTAACTTCTGTGCCTATTCTGAATTGGGGATGGTTCTTCACCTCAGTCACCTTCATGGCTAGTGGGCAGGCAGTGGATTTGGATCCCGATTACATATCCTCCACTCTAGAAGGTGAAGTCTGAAGTGTGGAATTATTATGGATTTGAAAAACAAGACCAACAAGATGAGCCACTAATCCGCAGAGCCTGCCGGAAAAAAAAATACGGCTCCAAAGGCAAACACGAGCAACTTACATGCACATTTACCGTCCTGCATTGTTTGGCAAACTTGAGCTGAAAATATCTACCTTAAGTTACATACCATGAGAAATAAACTATTGAAAGTAGTTTGTGTTACTTTGGATTTGTATTAATCTGTGTTTGTGCGACTTTGCTATTGCTAGGTTAGCGGTAGCTGAACAGCATTTTGCACAGCTAATTGCACAGCTTGCTAGTATCGGCGCATGGTTTTACCATTATAATTATCATGATAGTATCGTCAATTGCGATTATTTTGGTCACAATAAATACCGTCCCATCCCTACTTTACACTCACATAAACTTTATTTCAGAATCAGAAAAAAAGGTTTATTGCCATTATCACTGAACAGCATTCGCAAACTGGGAACTTGTTTCGGCGTTACGGCGCAACATAAAACTATAAATGATAGTAGCAAAAGACAAAGTTTAAATCTGTCAACTGGATAAATCGTTGTAGGAGTGAAGATGTTTCACTGCTCATCCAAGCCGCTTCTTCAGTTCTGGTCAGATTACTGGTGGACACTGCCTTATATCTATCTGAAGGGAGAGGCTAACTACACTGAAACTGTAAAAAGCTATTGTCTCCAGTTTCAGCTAAAACCACCCTATTCAACCTTTAACGACCCTGCTGTTGTTCTCTTTGTTTGAGGGTGGAGTTATAGATGGGGGATAGATGATGTCTAAGGCCTTATTCCTGTTTAAGGAAGGATTGTCTTTCCTTACAAAAATGACTTGTTTAACTCCCCTCTCAAACCATTTCTTTTCTCTGGCTAAGATCTGAACTTCACTATCTTCAAAGGAGTGGTTAGTGGCTTTGAGATGGAGACGTACAGCAGACTGGAGTCCAGAGGAGCTTTCACTCCGGTGTTGGTACATCCTCTTATGGAGTGGCTGCTTAGTTTCTCCAATCCAATAGGTCATGAAAGATCCAATTCAATACTGGACAGTGGCTCTCACACTCACTAGTTCTCAGCCTCCATCCTTTCGGCTCGCGCACAGTCTCATGGTGCTGGATTTGGAAATCCTCCATACATGGACAGGAGCTTTCGGCTCTTAACATCTGTGGTCTGTATCTCCTCCTTTGGCTAATGATTCCTGCTGGGTATTGGATTACTGGCAGGGCATAGCTGTTTAGTGCCTGGGTCTTGTTCCATTGAGGTGACTCTTTAGGACTTGCCTTACTTGTTGGAGGTATTTGGCTGTGGCTGCTTTCCTTGTTTCCTCTTCAAGGTTGCCATTTAATTATGGGATACCAAGGTGCTTGTAACTGTCCTCAATGTCTGCTATTGGTCCTTCTGGGAGTGAGACCCCTTCTGTGTGGACTACCTTCCTTCTCTTTGTCACCATCTGGCTACACTTCTGAAGCCCAATTGACATTCCAGTGCCTGTGCTGTAGATCCTGGTAGTGTGGATCAGTATGATAGCAGTTGCTATTTGTGGATGTCGGAACACTGAGCTACTAGTTGCTTAGCTGTAAGCTTGGACTGTGGGTTTTGAAGTAACCATTTTTCCCACATTCTGTTCATGTAACCCCTCTAACTCGAGTACTACTCACTGGAGTACTAGCAGTCCAACAGAGCCTTGTTCTCGCATGATCCAACCTGCTCGTCCCCGAGTCCTGGAGACGTACAGGTCCTGGAGAGATTGGAGGCTGCAGCCTTTGGTGGAAGTTTCCATAGTCTGCTAAAACGCCTTTTAATACATTATAAAGTGTGAGATGTGTGCATCAACTAGATTCTGATGATTCCAGATGTATCACAATTTCATCTAAATATTAAAATATATGACTTAAGAAATCTATCCATTCATTACCAAGCACTTTCTTCTATCCTGACCTGGTGTGTTTTTTCCCCAAATGTAAACGTCTATTAAAAGAGCATTTGTTTGTCATTTGCAGACACCCCCAGCACAGAGCAGCAGGATGTGTTTTTTCCCCAAATGTATACGTCTATTAAAAGAGCATTTGTTTGTCATTTGCAGACACCCCCAGCACAGAGCAGCAGGAGCTGTTCCAGCAGAAGCTCCAGCAGTGCTGTGTCCTCTTCGACTTCTTTGAGTCAGTTACAGATCTGAAGAGCAAAGAGGTCAAGAGAGCCACTCTCAATGAGCTGGTTGACTATGTGTCCACCAACAGGGGTGTGCTGGTGGAGGCCGCCTACCCCGAGATCATCAACATGGTGAGGCTACATTAACGTCACATAGTCCATCTGTAAGCATGCTTTAATGTATAGAGCTACTTTGTGTTTTTAAATTCACTTTCATCATACTATCCTTATGCTTTCCTGTGCCCATACAAAGTTTTGTGTAGTAAAACCATTGCTTGGTAATCAGTTCAGTAACAGAAGTAAATTTCCCATTAATTTTTTCCATTTTTCCCTGCTTGCTCAGGGCTAGGCAGCTCTACGGTAACTAATGACCAGAAGACCTATAATTTTCTTTAAAATCTGTTTCTGAAACTTTATTAACCACTAAATTATTAAAAATTGCTTTTTGGATTATTTTTGCTTTGCTTTTTGGACTATTTTTTTTTTTTTTAAAACAACTGTGTTATGGATATTAGTTAGCACATAGCTGGTTAATCTCTACAAACTTTTTGGAAAAGTTTATGGGAAAAAATTAATAGAAAATGTACTCCCGGAACCAAAGTGCGAAGTGGGCGGGATTGTTGAGATCCATAACAATTTGTCACAAATAGTCATACCCGACACACTGGCCCCACAGGCATGCAGCTGTGGCATGTAGTGTGGCTAATACTGCCTCTCTCTTTCTCTCTCTCTCTATCCTCCTCTGCCTCTATCCTCTCCCTGTCTATAGTTATGTCTCACCTCTCTCCCTCTCATCTCTCTCTCATATCACTCTCTCTCTCATCTTGTTCCTTTCTCTCATCTATCTCATCTCTCCTTTCTCGCCCATCCCTTGTTCTCCCTCTTTCTCTCATCTCTCTCATCTCTATCTTATCTTACTGCTTTCTCTCTTATATCTCATTCTCTTCTCTTTTTCATGTTATATCACTCACTCTTTTTTCTCATCTTAATCTCATCTTTCACTCATCTATCTCATATCACTCCCTCTTTTCTGTCTATATCCTGTCTATCTTCTCTCATCTCTTTCATCTTTTTGCCTTTATCTCATCGGTCTCATGTAGCGGCCTCTCTTATATTTCTGTCTCTTTTATCTCTCTCCCCTCCCCCAAATTAAAATGACAAGCAAACTCTTGCGACTGGGGAAATGCATGTCATAGTGGGAGAGCTGCATATCAACCTTAGTTTAACATGTGATTCAATATTTCCAATGTCATTTTGGAGATAAATGTTTACAGCCCATCGTAACTTTGCAGGTGGTGCTGGAGAGCCATTTTTAAAGATAGAATTTTAATCCACACATAATTTTGTCCTGCTTATCAAAGTACACAGACAATGTTTGCAAAACTAACAGGATTTTCTATGCTTTCAAAATTGCTGCTTTGTTAAGCGCTCATCATGACCATACCCTGAGACTTCTTTTAGTTCCTTTTACAACTTTTGACCCCAGATATGTCCTGATGATGCTGCCTCAGTTTGGAGTCCATTGGATAAAAACTTTAGGGCAAATTTGTTGTCCAAGTACGAGGTCTAGATTTTGGTCATCTGCATATTTTGATTCAAAATGGCCGTCTTCACGTTGGAGATAGGGTGTGGTCCCCATAGAATTTTTTGCTCAAAGTCACATAAAGAATAGAGTGTACCAAATGTCATTGGATTACATTTTTTCACTTCCCATTGACTTTTTTGAGGCGTGGCCATGCAAATGCGGATGTAGATAGTTTATATAACACATACAAAGTGAAGGTGCAAAATCTAATTTGGCCCACGTTCTTGCTCAGCCTCACTTTACCATGTACAACACACGAGCATACGTCAGAGTTGGATAAATAATGAAACTCATCCTCTACATGTGGCAGTAATGTTACTGTTGACCACATCTGTGACCTCCTAAACCTAACACATCCATGTCACTGTTGACCACATCTGTGACCTCCTGAGCCTAACACATCCATGTCACTGTTGACCACATCTGTGACCTCCTGAGCCTAACACATCCATGTCACTGTTGACCACATCTGTGACCTCCTGAGCCTAACACATCCATGTCACTGTTGACCACATCTGTGACCTCCTAAACCTAACACATCCATGTCACTGTTGACCACTTCTGTGACCTCCTGAGCCTAACGCATCCATGTCACTGTTGACCACATCTGTGACCTCCTGAGCCTAATGCATCCATGTCACTGTTGACCACATCTGTGACCTCCTGAGCCTAACGCATCCATGTCACTGTTGACCACATCTGTGACCTCCTAAACCTAACGCATCCATGTCACTGTTGACCACATCTGTGACCTCCTAAACCTGACACATCCATGTCACTGTTGACCACATCTGTGACCTCCTGAGCCTGACACATCCATGTCACTGTTGACCACATCTGTGACCTCCTGAGCTTAACACATCTGTAACCCACTTCAGGGTATGTACACGTATCGCCTCTAGGTTCACAGGAGCTGAGATGTAGCAAGAACAATGGACACCAGTAATTGTAGTTAATAGTGAACTTTTAGTTATAAAAGTATAAAACATTTTACAATACAATTACACATATATGGGCCCAGAATAATAAAAATAAAGTGTCCCTTGGGGAATTGTTCCTCTGAAAATTGTTGCCTTGCAACTTCAATGTTCAAGTCAGTTAGTCAGGGGGGATAGTCAAGTCAGGGAATGTATCCAAAGGAGGCTTCCGTTGGTATCAGTCAGTGGGACCGATACAATCCTACCAAAGGATCCGCTGTATGGGTGGTAAAGTTCACAATTCAGCTGGGAGGCTCACCATCAATGGATCTCGTCAACCTCAGACATCAAGGCTGTACATCACTTTTCCATGAAGTCAAAAAACCTGACCTGTATTTGCAAAACAGGTTTTACAATCCAATTCTCACATATGCAATTGTAATTTGATTCACATAAAGTTCCTATAAAACGTTGTTGTACAACATAAATTTATCTTATCAAATTGGAAATAATTAAATATAGTTAACAAGTAGGTAACTACGATTAATTTCCAAATAAATGTCTCCTATAGTTAAAATATATGATTTTAACCCATAATACTTCCAATTAAATGTAATATCACATTGCATTCACTTACTTATGAAAACACATTAACTTTTACAGTTAAATGCATAAACCATATTTCTGTGTATCTCACTTAGCGACTCTTTTTAACATAAGATTTCAGATAAAAGAAATAAAATACATAGTTTTAAATAACAAAAATCACAGCTTTGCTGGTTTTACTCAATTTAGATAACTTAGAATGACAATTTTATCTTCAAATGCTTTCTTCTTTGATCCAGAGTCACATTTAGCGAGTGTGACTATTCTTTTTCAGTGTAAAATTATCCAAACTGCATCTTTAATGGCACGTTACATATCACCGTGAATTATCCTTCTTACACAATCAATTAAATGCTTTTAGCAATACATTTCTTTACAAAATGAACTCAAAATGTGCAAAGAACCCAAAATGAAGAGCTAGCATGCCCAAAAGAAAGCGTCTTAATACAGTCTATGAGAACACGTGTGTGCTAGCTTATCAAGACTATTAACTCGGGTGATTCAGCAAATTAAAAGTGCATCTTCAATGGTTCTTTCACCTCTAAACAGGAGTTTTAATCATATTAGAACATAAACTTCAACATTTGTCATTTTCAAGACATTGTATTTTGGCTTTCATACCTTTTTCTTTGTTTTTCAACCTACACGTGAGACGAAAGGCTGTGCTCTGTGCATGCGTGAGCAAAGTTAAGCTATCTGCGCATGTTCATACTACTTCCGGTTTCCCGTCAAAATAACTTGCGGTTTTCAAAATAAAACCACTTATGTATAACGTGAAATAAAACAATTTCAAAACAAATTAAATATTGTTTTTAACTCTAACCAGGCGGGTTACACATCCATGTCACTGTTGACCACATCTGTGACCTCCTGAGCCTAACACATCCATGTCACTGTTGACCACATCTGTGACCTCCTGAGCCTAACACATCCATGTCACTTTTGACCACATCTGTGACCTCCTAAACCTAACACATCCATGTCACTGTTGACCACATCTGTGACCTCCTGAGCCTAACACATCCATGTCACTGTTGACCACATCTGTGACCTCCTGAGCCTAACACATCCATGTCACTGTTGACCACATCTGTGACCTCCTGAGCCTAACACATCCATGTCACTGTTGACCACATCTGTGGCCTCCTGAGCCTAATACTATGCATGTCCTGGATGTCCACCAGCGCACACTGCTCTTCAACATCACAAGCAGCGGCTGACATCTTAATGAATGTCTGTGTCCAGCCCATAAAGGAAAGTGACACACTGTAACTTTATCAGTTTACTCAGTGCGGTGCCGTCCTGCTTGGGTGATGCCAAGTCCACCGCTGTGACAGGGGACGCATGGTTTAGTCCCGCAGTTGACTTTTCTCACCATGCAAGTCCTGATGCATTAGTTTTAAACAAACATGACGTGTACAACAAGTCCAGGCTGTAACTCCAGCAAAGTCCAAACTTTTAGGGATCCACATCCACACATCCTATCGCTGTTGTCTCTATCATTGCTCAGCGCTCACAGGTTGTCATGTAGCATATGAGCGTGCGGCATAGCGTTCAGGTTTAGTTTACCCATAGTTTAACCTTGAGGCAAATTGTTTATTGTAAACGATAAATGATTCAATAAAGTAAAAAATAGAAATGTAATCAAATACAAAATGTGAACTTTTAGAATTTGTTTATTTTGATCTTATCTCTGTTAGGAATTATTGTAAGGTACTGTGTGCGTCTGGCATACACTGTATTCTGATTCGTCTCTGACTGAGTTGTCCTCGGTTAGAAGGAACAGGCGAACTCCGATTAGATAGTCGAGGGAAGTTTATTCAGGAGGAGAGAGCAGGTGATATTGAGGGACTGATTGTTATACAGGTAGGTTAGGGTGGTGTCCATATATAGGTGGGTGTGGGTGTGTGTGCGTGTGTGGTTATCTGAAAGGAAAACAAAGTATACATGTATTAGCAACATTGATAAGTATACATTGAAATGAGCAGAGAAAATTACATGTTATAATGGGAAGGAACCACAGGGAGGCGCTCTAACACAATAAATCAACTTCTAAGTAAACGTTAAGTATAAAATATAAATGCAACGATGAAAAATATGGTCAAAACTATACAAAATGGGTAGATAAACAATTCCCAACAATACTCACTTCGTAAGAATGCACACGGTACGCATACACACAAAAACAGGCAGGATGACCTGAGAACACGAGGCACCGCTCTAAACACCACAATGATTCTGCTGAACTCACGGGCCACGGGCCTTCCGGCACTACAATAACAGCAGGTGCACCCTGGGAAATGAAGTCCGGTGGACTTTTAACAGCCGCCCCTGTATTTGCAGGGAAAATACACACATGCAAAGTCCACTAGTTTGGAGAAGCGCTGTCAGAGTCCTCAGGCACTTCCGGAAGCTCCACTAGTTTGGTTACAGGGCGAACATAGGTACTGTCTTTAACTTTCACCTCTGCGGCTCGAACAACACCGTCTGATCCTGGGAAAACCTTGGTGATTGTGCCAACAGACCACAGTCCTCTGGGGAGATTCGCATCCACAATCATAACGATCTGTCCTACAGCCACATTGTCTGTAGATTTCCTCCATTTCTGTCTCAGCTGAAGCCCAGGGAGGTAGTTCTGGACAAAGCGCTTCCAGAAATGGTCACTGATTACCTGACTGTGTCTCCATCTCCTGTTAGACAGAGCATCATGAGGGCCATACACAGCCTGTGGTAACGCTGCGTCACGCCGCCCCATTAACAAGAGATTTGGTGTGATAGGGTCAGTGTCAGCCACATCTGATGAGGCATACCCAAGAGGTTTGGAGTTCAGGATGCCCTCAACTTCTATCAGCGTTGTAAGCAGAACTTCCTCCACCACAACTTGATCCTTCAGGACGACCTGCAGAGCTGACTTGACTGACATGATTTCTCGTTCCCAGGCTCCTCCGAAGTGAGGAGCATGCGGTGGGTTGAAATGGAACTTAATGGTTTGCTTGGCCAGCTGTTGCTGTAGTTCTGTGGCCATGTTCTCAAAGGCGGTCTGGAGCTCTTTGTTACCACCTCTGAAGTTCGTGCCCTGGTCTGACCACAGCTCATACGGCTTCCCCCTGCGTGCAATAAACCTGCGTAAAGACATAAGAAAAGAGTCAGCATCAAGGCTAGGCAGGAGATCCAAGTGCACACATCGGGTGGTGAGGCACTTGTATATGATCCCCCAGTGCTTCTCTCTTCTGCGGCCAATCTTAATTAGGTATGGGCCAAAGCAGTCTACGCCTGTAGACCAGAATGGAGGTTTGTAAAGCCGCAGCCGCGCCGAGGGAAGGTCAGCCATCTTGGGAGTAGAAGGAGAGGCACGCCACCTTCTACAGTGCACACACTGGTACTGATGTTTCTTTATGGCCTGACGTCCTCTGATGATCCAATAGGTGCGGCGTATCTCTGCATACAGTCTTTCTGCACCAGGGTGAAGGAGCTGTGCATCATAATGCTTTATGATGAGTTTAGACAGAGGGTGATCTGCTGCCAGCACAATAGGGTGAATGCTGTCTGGGCTTACATCTGTGGCCTGTCGCAGACGGCCTCCAACTCTGATCAGACCACTGAGGCTGTCATACTCAGGAGAAAGAGCACTCAGACGGCTGCTTGAGTGAACAGGGTGGCCTGCTCGGAGGGCTTGGACCTCCTCTGGGAAACTGTCAGTCTGTGCAGAACGAAGGAGCTGTACCTCTGCCTCCAGACGCTCTACAGAAGTGGGAGGAGTGGCCGCCCCATGCAGGGACTGCTGAGTGGCCAGGATGAGGTCATCCAGTGACGTATACTGTGTGGGATCTGGGAGGCTCGGGGATACAGCTGCATGGCCACAGAATGTTGCCTTCCTGAGCTCCTCACTGCCATAGTCTGTAGGATCTGTTGGGGGCTTTGGCCACGTGTCCTTGGTCTGAGTCAGGAAGTGTGGGCCTTGTGACCAGCGGCCGGGAACCATTAACTCTGCCAGAGACTTGCCTCTAGTGATGTCATCAGCAGGGTTGTAGTCCGAGTTTACATAATACCACTGCTCTGGGGAGGTCAGCTCCTGGATCTCACAAATTCTAGTTCCCACAAATACTTTGTAGCGACAGGAGCTGGACTGGATCCACTTCAGGACCGTAGTGGAATCTGTCCACAGGTAGATAGACTGCAGTGAGATAGTGGGTTCTGTTTGGAGCACCTTGGCCAGTTGGGCTCCAGTAAGCGCAGCACACAGCTCCAGTCGGGGCACTGACACCTGTTTGCGGGGCGCTACCCTAGATCGGGCCATGACAAAGGAGGTGGAGATGTGCACTTGTTGTTCCATCACCCTGAGATAGGCCACAGCTCCATAAGCCCTCTCAGAGGCGTCACAGAAGATGTGAGCTTCATTTGTCACACTGCTGCTGTTGAGAGGATGAGCATAACAGCGGGGCATGGTGATGTGCTGGAGGTATGACAGCTCACTCTCCCATTCAAGCCAAGACTGGAGCAGGGTGCCCTGTATGGGATCATCCCATCCTCTCTCTGTGCTCCACAGGGTCTGCACAATCAGTTTTGCTCTTGTGGTGTAGGGGCAAATATAACCCAGTGGGTCATATTGACTGGCCAGTACTTTGTACACATTACGCAGTGTAACAGTGGTGTAAGACACTGGGCGGTGCTTGTATCCCAGAACATCGGTTGGGCAGTGCCGGCTGAGACCCAACGTTGACTCCTGTGGATCAAGGCTTTTAATGTTCAGCCACAGTTCACAGCTATCTGACCTGGCAGTACTGGGCAGATGAGCCACTACGTCAGGGAGGTTGCTCGCCCATTGGCGTATCTCGAATCCACCACGTAGAAGGAGCTCTCTCATCCTGTCAATGAGCGCCTTAGCTTCTTGTGGGTCAGAAAGGGACTGCAGGCAGTTGTCCACGTAGAAGGCTGTGTACACAGAATCATAAACATCCTGGTAAGTGTCTTTGTGCTCCCTCACATGGCTCTGTAGTGCAAAAATAGCACAACAGGGGCTACACGTGGTCCCGAATGGCAAAACTCTCCACTCATACACATCCGGGGGCCGCTCTGTTTCACCATCTCGCCACAGGAAGCGCAAAAGGGGGCAGTCCTCCAGGAGCAGTCGGACCTGGTGAAACATGGCTTTGATGTCCCCACTCACAGCCACAGGAAACTGCCGGAAGCGGAGTAGCACACCAAGTAGTGTGGGCCCCAGTGTAGGCCCTGGCAGGAGGTAATGGTTGAGGACGGTCCCCTGGAACTCAAAGGAGCAGTTAAAGACCACTCTAGCTTTGTTGTTGTGATGTACTATGTGGTGTGGCACATACCAGGATTCAGTAGAGTGATGAATCTCTTCTGGAGTCAGCTTAACCACATAGCCAGAGTCCACTAGCCTCTTGATCTCCTGATTGTATGTGATAGCTAGATCGGGGTTCCTAGCTAGTTTACGTTCGGTGGATCTCAGGAGGCCTTTAACCACTTCAGGAGAGATCTGGAGCTGTGGGAAATCTTTCTTTCGGAGCAGGGGAGTGGCGTATCTCTCTACTCTGTGTACAGGGACTCTAATGGTTTTAGCCTCTAGCATGGCTATAGCTTCTCTGTCTTCTTTAGAGCGTGTGACCTCTTTCTCTGGTCTGTGGAGGGGGGTGTCTAGCTGCCACAGACGCTTCACATTCTCATGGAGGGCCTCAGCAGGAGAAAGGCATGACAGGTTCAGGCAGTGCACCTCTCCTTGCTGCGTGGGCAGACTACAGCTGGGACCCTGGATGGCCCATCCGAGCTTGGTGCAGATGGCCATGGGCCCATGGGCTGGCCCACGCAGGACAGGACGGACAGGAGTGATGAGGTGAGCATTGTCTGAGCCGATTAACACCAAAGGCTGTACTTCTGAGAAGCCCTCGAGCTGCACACACTGTAAATGGTGGTACTTCTCCTTTAAGAGCTCTACTGGGCATGACTGTTCAGTTAAACAGAGCTGTGAGGCCGTGAAGGCATGTGTAATCTTGTAGCGGGTCCTCGGCTTGGCCTTTGGGGAGAGCTGAAATGAAACTCGGGCACCGAGTTTACCTGGATCACATCATGGCGGATCGTTCTCAATGAGATTGACTCCTCCTCCTGCTTGAGATGTTGAGCTGGGAGGATGATGGTTTTCTCTGAGCCGTCATCTAGGAGAGCAAATGTGTCCAGGGACTTCCTTTCATGGTGCAGCTGGATGGGCACAACCTTGAGCATAACACGGCCTGAATGACTGAGGGGGCCCAGGAAGACTCGGCTGGTGCTCACTGTCAGGATATTAGGGTCCTGTTTCTTGGCCTCGGCCAGGTCATGTAACACTAATAAGTGCTGGTCTCCACAGCTGCTGCACGGTTTCTTCAGGGTACACTGCTCAGGAGTGTGTTTACGGCCGCAGCGGCAGCATCTGGATTTCTCCTTTATCCAGGAGGCTATGGCTTTCAGGTCCAGCTTCTTAAAATCTGCACAGCTACTGAGGTAATGCTCTGTCCCTTCACAGTAAGGGCAATAGGGCTTAAACTTCTGCTTCTGCTTAGAGGTGGCTGAATGAGGAGTTTGTGCCTTCACCTCTGTCTTGGGTTGTGCTTGTGCAGGGTCTGAGCCGTAATAAATGGAGGTTGGCTTACTCTGTGACTTGGGCCCTGCAGCGGATCTAGGATGGCTCCTCTCTTGGCGTGGCCTGTCTGCGTGTTGAGGCTGAGTGGCTTGTCTTGAGAGCTGCAATACTTGTGATTTACGCTCCAGCCATTCAGAGAGGTCATACATGTTGTATGTGCAACTGCTGCCACTGCGGATGATGCCACGTGTAATACAGTACTCAATAAAACTGTCTCTGTAGCTAGGAGGGAGATTGGTGAGTAGTCTGTCCACATGTGAACCACACTGGAGCTCAGTGGCTGCCACATCATCCATGGAACTGAGGAGGCCAACCAGGCTGGATACTGAGAGGGAGAAATCTTCAAAGGCCTGAGAGTCACCCGCCTTAATAGGAGGGCAGTTAAGGATGGCACTCAGCTCACTCTGAACTAACTGCCTCGGCTGTCCATACCTCTGCTCCAAAGCTCTCATAGCACTGCTGTAGGGAGTGCGGTCATGTATGTAACGGCGGGCCACCTGTAAAGCACACGGATGCTCCAAATTATCCAGCAGGATGTGATATTTATACTCCTCTGTGAGATGAGCATGTGGCCCCAGTAAACTGTCCAGCCCCTTCTTCAATAATGCAAAGTCGCTCTCTTTGCCCGATCTGAACGTCACCAGCTTAGGTTTGGGGATGCCATATGAAGACGCTACTATCATCTCCATCAGGTTAGGCTGGGTTACAGCTGCTGGAGAAGGATGATATCCTGCAGGCTGTGGTAGGGTCCCATAGGCTGATGGGTATGTAGGATAGTAGTGACTGGCTACATCAGTAGGAGGAGCTACATATGACTGGTTATAGGTGATAGGCTGCTGGGTCGCTGCTCCTGGTTGTGGATAATAATGGGATGTAGACTGGTCTACTTGGGTGACAGGTTGATGCCCAGGATGGATAACATGACTCACCCCTGGCGGTGGGGCAGGCTGAAGCACAGGCGGAATCACTGGTGAAATCACTGATGGTGCTCTCGGCTGAGGAGGGGGCAGAGGAGCCTGCAGTGCGGGTCGAGTCCACGGACGAAAAACACTGGGCTGACGTGCAGGCTGTAGCACAGGCTGGACTACTGGATTAGGCCTCGCCTGGACTGCAGGACCTGGAGACAGTGGAGCTGGTAGAATAACAGGGCTCATAGGGATAGGAGGAGGCTGATGCACAGGCGCTACAGTGGGCTGCACTATGGGACTCAATGGAGGAGCCAACTGGAATGCAGGCTGGACAGGGCTTGTACTCACGGAAGCAGGGTCGACTGGCCTTAACAGATTCACGGGAGTTCTGGTTTCTTGCCTGGGGGCTGATACAGTCAGTGGCACTGGTTTGAGAACAAGAGGAAGGGAAGCGGCTCTGCCTGGTGTAGTTGCATTACTGCGCTGATTGAGAGGGCTGGAGGACTTACAATCTCGCTCCAGTCTCTCCACACGCCTAGATAATGCACTGCTGGTTTCCCTCATAGTGACTTGCATCTCCTGCATCGTTGTCAGCACTCTGTCCCAAGCACTCTCCATCTTCTCCCATCTATACCTCTCCTCCGTATCTGATTCATCCGAGCTGTAGGCAGACAATACCTCTGGATCCAGTAGGCCGTGATCATAGTCTGCTAGATGTCCCGGAAGCCTCCTGCTCCTGCGTGGACGGGAACTATGTTGTGGACTCTGATCCTGAGCAGACTCAACCTTGTGTAGTGAAGTTGCCATCTTGATAACTCAGCCAAAGACGATCCGGCTCGAAGGACCACTTGTAAGGTACTGTGTGCGTCTGGCATGCACTGTTTTCTGATTCGTCTCCGACTGAGTTGTCCTCGGTTAGAAGGAACAGGCGAACTCCGATTAGATAGTCGAGGGAAGTTTATTCAGGAGGAGAGAGCAGGTGATATTGAGGGACTGATTGTTATACAGGTAGGTTAGGGTGGTGTCCATATATAGGTGGGTGTGGGTGTGTGTGCGTGTGTGTGGTTATCTGAAAGGAAAACAAAGTATACATGTATTAGCAACATTGATAAGTATACATTGAAATGAGCAGAGAAAATTACGTGTTATAACGGGAAGGAACCACAGGGAGGCGCTCTAACACAATAAATCAACTTCTAAGTAAACGTTAAGTATAAAATATAAATGCAGCGATGAAAAATATGGTCAAAACTATACAAAATGGGTAGATAAACAATTCCCAACAATACTCACTTCGTAAGAACGCACACGGTACGCATACACACAAAAACAGGCAGGATGACCTGAGAACACGAGGCACCGCTCTAAACACCACAATGATTCTGCTGAACTCACGGGCCACGGGCCTTCCGGCACTACAATAACAGCAGGTGCACCCTGGGAAATGAAGTCCGGTGGACTTTTAACAATTATATATATATATATATATATATATATATAGTTTTGCTCACCGCAGACCCAGCAATCCTGGGCCTTCTTGCAGCTTCATGACCCTTCAGTAGCAACACCCCTAGTTCCTGCGGTTATGCTTGGTGGAAAGGAATAATAAATAATAACAATTCTTTCACAAGTCCAGGACAGAGATTGTTTTTTATGATTTTTTTTTTTTTTTTTTTTATGAAATATGAAGGGGAGCTATAGAGCCATCTTAAAAGATAGAGCCCTAATTTTGCATGTCAGTACATCCAGCTCAGAAATGTGGACCTGTGCTTCACTGGGTGAATTGACATTTTGTTGAAAAATCACTATGACCACGCCCAACATGTTATTTCAAATGTAATTGATATCCTTTTAGTGCACGTGAGTTTTGTGTCTTTTGGCCAAGTTTGAAGTGTTTTTCATGAAAACTGTTGGAGCAGATGTCAGAAGATTACAATGAGTGACTTGGTCGATCCCGGGTTTGATCCAATATGGCTGACTTCCTGTAGGGTTTAGTGTGGGGCCATAATTTTTTCCATGTTCTGATGTGACCTATTTTTGAAAAGTTTAATTTGTCTATGATGACATTTTTTGGGCCGGGTTCCCATTTGTGCATTTTTAAATCATTTTTTGAGGTGGCACTAATGAGCTACTCAAAGTTAGAGCTCACTGAACTCTAATTTTCTATACCACTTGTCTATATATTATTACATTACTATACATTCGTGCTCGGGCTCTAAAGTCTGATTCATTACACAGCCCTCAGTCTGGGTTTAGCTGCTTGAGGTGTTAGCTTTAGCAATAAAAATAGTAAATAGGTAAAAGACAGTCAAGATTTGAAAAAGTGTCAAATTTGTAAGAAAAATATATTAATAAAATCAAATGTAATAGTATGCAATTCCCTTGTGGATAGCACAGAGACTCAAGCATTGTTTAATAATTATTCTCAGACATATTTGGGCCTACTTTGTCCATAACTAGTTTCAAGTCAAAAAGGACTGAATGGGGGAGAAGGGGGACAACAGAAAAGCAGAAAATAGTCTGGCCCCACCCTTTGTAAACAGTGCAAGCATCTGTAGAGCGTTCTCCTGGTTATGAGGCACCCACTTTACCCCGAGCCACTGGCAAGCCCATGTGCTGTGCTATCTTTGGTCTTCATTATCGTCCTCATTTTCTCAGATCTGCACCAACATCTTCCGGACTCTTCCTCCCAGTGAGAACCCGGACTTTGACCCTGAGGAGGACGAGCCCACCCTGGAGGTGTCCTGGCCACACATGCAAGTACGTAGTAGTATATGTTCTGTGATCTCTCCAAACATCATCTGTGCTCCTGGTAATACATGGGATTTGTTTTTCCATCTTAGCTGGTGTACGAGTTCCTCCTACGTTTCCTGGAAAATCCTGATTTCCAGCCCAGCATTGCCAAACGCTACATCGACCAAAGATTTGTTCTGCAGGTATGTTTCAGAAAAGTCACTTATAACATGAGTTTAGTTCACTTAAAATCTAACTTGGTCACAAACAGTAAATAGTCCTATTTTTAGATGAGGACAGAGGGTAACACCTCATTCAGACTGCATCTGGCCCAGTTGCGACTCCTGTGTTGGACCGGTTTAGTGTGACATTCATACCGGAGTCTCGACTGTGCTGTTGCAGTCACTGCCTTTAAGCTGCATGCGCGACCACTTATTCATGCAATAACTATTTATTTATTAAGGGAAAGGCTTTGTGGCTCTGGCGTCCGGCAAAAATAGAAAACAACGGATATAACACGGAGCACTGCGGCACCTCCGCCGGCACCACCAGACAACGTGCCATCTGAGCTTCTCTCGTATTTTTTACTATACGGAATACTCGTGGCCACCAGAGCGGAGCTGCCCCGCGTGCAGTCTGAGCCCAGGGTTACTGTTACTTTGATTTCATGTCAGTAGCAAGACTTGAATGTGAGTAAAGTGTGGTTACTCTTAATCTCGATTAAATTATTTCCCTCTCCTTTGTTGTCTTTGCTGAGAAGGAGGGTCTAAGTAAAGGGGGCGCTCTGGGATAGTTATCCATTTGCTTGTTTTCTGTTGATTAATTTGCTTGGCTGTTTCTGTTTCATTGTTGATTTTCTAACTTTCTCTTGGTTAAATTAATTCTCATGTTCAGCCCTAAGAGGCAACTGCGGTGATTTTGGGCTTTCCAAAAATAAATTGAGTTGAAATGATGTTCTTTTAGCCCAAATATTCCACAGTATGGCATAGGATTTATCCATGGACAATGTCACAAAGTATGGTTTTAACTTTATATTTCCGTGAAATCGTGCAGGTGACATGTAACCTTCAAAACTCTGAGTATCGTAACAACCAAAGAGCCAGTCCAGAGCAAGGCTGTTGAAGATATCACCCCTTCCCGCTAGCGTTAGCAACAAGTTTGATTGACAGCTAAACGAAACCAGTCCGCACCGCTTAACATAGCAATGCTGTCAATCTAATTTGTTGCTAACGGTAGCGGGGGCGACCTCGGGGGAAGAAGAGTTGTCTGTTATTAATGTTCATATCTTGATTTATGGACAAAACAGTCAAATAAAAACACATGTAGACATGATCATGTAGACTGGGTCAGTGCGATCTTTTTAAGACCAAAATAACAAGGCTCACTGCAGCAGTTACCGAGAGAAGGGTAATGACATTTTGTAAAGCCAATTTGAGTCAATGGAGCCAGAAACGCGCCCATGATCACTTCGTATTTGGAACCGAGACTAGAGACTCGGCTATGTCCATTCATACAGTCTATGGTAGAGTAGTATTTTTGCTACTTCTTTACTTTATTTGAGTAATTATTTACATTTTAGGACACTACATTTTACATCCGCTTGAGTAGTATTTGACTCTGGTATGCTGTCTCGGACCGGTTTTTACCTGATATGTTTTGGAATAGCTGAGCTACTTCCTCACACACAATACTGACTGCTTCTCTTTCTCCTCAGGATGTACTGCAGTTTTTTTCATGTTGACAGTGCACGTGTTTTCAATACCACAAAGTCGGTATGTTGTATTAGTCCTACACAATGGCATGCGTCTCACTGTTGCATTATGTCTTCAGCTTCCTGTGTAGAAATGGGTGTGACATTACTGCACTTGGCAAATGTGTTATTGATATAGCGCCCTGTCAAAGTACTACATGAAGTACTGTAGTTTTTTTTGTGAGGGTACAAAATGCATGTATTTGCTTGCTGTAATATTTATTTCCTTTTATTGGTTTTTCACAGTGCAGTTCTCATTCAGTTTAGTGGTTGGTGGGCAGGGACTCCTTTTGGTCTGCTGCAAAGGGTGTTTTTAATGCCTTTTAATGAAAGAATTGTGGATAGTGTTCGTCCTACAAGAATTACCATTTGCTCTCTTTAAACATTCTGACTCTGATCCTTCAATGTGGCTGAGTCAGTGGCTCTGGGCAATAAGTTTGCAAACAAATACTTATTGTTACAACCATTGGTATATATGGAATCTATCTTTCTATTTCTCTCTATCTCTATCTCTCCATTTCTCTCTAATTCTCTCTGTCTATATCTCTCTCTATCTATTGATCTATTTCTATTTCTCCATCCATATCCAGATACTCCTTTGAACAGGTATAAATATAGAAAAAAGTAAATACAGATATAGGACAACATTTTGATTTTCCTGTTTTGTTCAACAGTGGATCTAAGATCACATGTCAAAATGAAAGCAGATATGATTTTTCTTTTTATTATTAAATTAAAAAGATAATTTAAAAAAAATGGTATTGAGCCTTTTCTTCAAAATGTGAATATCTATAGGCATTCCAGCAACCAGAATTTAAAGGACATTTGTACTACATTTACTTTTTGAGGTTTTACAGAGGAGCTATTATGCAAAATCAGTGTTTTTTGTTTGTTTTCTACCATGTTAGAACTTTGTTCCCTCATCAAAAAAATGCCTGAAGAGGTTTTAGATATCTTCCATGCATGTTGGAATATTTTAGTGATCTCTCCCGGGCCCTATTCCAACCCTCCTTAGAGGTAGCTGTAAGATTCTGTACAATGGAGATTCTCCGCCCACAAGCCTACGTCACCCATGCTCCGGTACGACAATTCTCCATAAATATACAAAAACATGATACAAAACTGTACACAGCAACTCTACAAACCTGCTGCATTACACACTGGCATGCGCACTGTTAATATGTTGTTTTTTGGTGAAAATAGCATTTCAAATATGTGTTCAAGTTAGAAGTAAAATACCCTCTCTTTAAACATGTTACCATAACTAAAACACACCTAGAGTTATATTTTAGTTCATTCACACTTTGGGGAAAATTAATTGATTACTGGGCATTCAGACCTCAGAAAGGGGATAAATCAGATTGTTACATCACATATTAGAAACCTGCAGTTTTTAATAAACCATCACCAGGCTCACTCAAGAGGAGGACATAATCAAAATATTGAGGACAAAATTTACAAATACTTATTATTTAACAAATATATGATAGCACCCTTAGGGATAGGGTGAGGAGCTCGGTCACACGGGAGGAGCTCGGAGTAGAGCCGCTGCTCCTACACGTTGAGAGGAACCAGCTGAGGTGGCTCGGGCATCTGCTCAGGATGCCTCCTGGACGCCTCCCTAGGGAGGTGTTCTGGGCATGTCCCACCGGGAGGAGGCCCCGGGGAAGACCCAGGACACGCTGGAGGGACTATGTCTCTCGGCTGGCCTGGGAACGCCTTGGGGTCCCACCGGAGGAGCTGGAGGACGTGTCCGGGGTGAGGGAAGTCTGGGAGTCCCTGCTTAGACTGCTGCCCCCGCGACCCGGCCCCGGATAAGCGGAAGAAAATGGATGGATGGATGGATGATAGCACCTATTTATTTATTTTTATTAGTGATTAATGTCAGAGAAATGTGTTACATTGTTGATGTATTTTGGATGGAATTTTGCATATTGGTGATCTAAATAGAGGGATATCTTTTATAATGCTATTTCATGCTATTTCCTGCCATTTTTTACTTTGTTCAACCTTTCTTCACAAACTGCCACTTAGCTGATGTAAAATTACAATAAACATTTACCAAACCAAGTCAGAATTATTTAGAAAAACATAGTAGTAGCCTGACTCTGCTCTTTCTGCTGCACATGTTCTCAGAGTCTGGCAGAAGTCCCTGAGGCCTGTGACATGTTCAGTTTATGCCAGAACAAGCCTGTGCTTCTACTCGGAATGTCCCACAGAAACATGGCTCTTTCTAACAGCTTCATAATGTACTCACCCGGTCCATCCTCCTCAACCCAGCCCCAATCAGCAGGAAAACGCTACTCAAAGCTATCCACGAGATGAGATGGGGGCAAAGCTGTGGATTTCACACACAACTTCAAGCGCGCACACACACACACACACACACACACACACACACACACCACATATACACATACACGCACACACATACATGCCCACACACATACATACACACATACACATGTTGGGTGTCCATACTTTCTTTCTGAGGACATTACATTGACTTAAATTAATTTCCTGGTGACTGATTCTAACTTTAGCCATAGCCACTATTTGCCTAACCTTAACCTAAACCCTAATCTTAACCTATTTGAACCCATATATGAACTTGAGATCATGTTGTTGATTTAAAAATAAAGGATTTGCATCATGGGGACCAGATTTTTGTCCCCATATCAAGGCAGGTCCCCATAATGTAAACATTTGTGCAGATTTTGGTCCCTGCAATATGATAAAAATCCATCACATTCACACACCTGTGTTGAGTTTCCTTGCTTCTTTGCATGCGCATTGGGAGATTTGAACTAGAACACCTAAATCGTATTGCCTGTTTTTACATGCATTTTGATAAATCAGTTTAAATTGGACTAGGCCATTTATTTCCTGGTGTGTATCTAAACAAAGTGACTATGCACTTTATCAATACTGACCTTGCCTGGAGCTCTGGGGCTAAATGAATTAATGCCGTTTCATAACTCTGGCCGATAAGTCCCTTTAATTGCTGTGACAGTAAAGTGGTCTGAGGGAGAGCTCCTGTGGCCATTCTGCACTATTTATAATGATGCACATTAAATAATGAGGGAAGTCTGAAATCTTTTTAGTAAAAAAGTGGCCCACAGAATTTTATCAGCCCCCTGAGAAAGAAGGGTCCATACAGCAGAAACCAGTACAATGTTAAAAAAGTGTTTGAGTAAATGCTTTATTTGAATTTACTAAAATGAGTGTCTAAGTTATGAGACTGTAAGTACAAAGTACCTCAGGGAACTAAGTTACCGGTATTTAATTTTTGAGAATTTGAACTTTGAGTTGTGTCGCGGAACCATTTTTTTTTTTTTTTTTTTTTTTTTTTTTTTTTTTTCCCAAACTGAGATTTGGATTTCAGAAGCTAAGCAGGGCTGGGCCTGGTTTGTACTTGGTTGGGAGACCTCAGGGAATACCAGCTGTCACAGTAGGGTGCCAGTGGCAAAACTGTTGTGTCATTGGACAAAACACTTTTCACTACACTAATATCTTACCACCAACGAGTGTGGAGAGAATGAATAATACACACAATTGTAAAGTGACTTTGAGTGTGTGGAAAAGCGCTGTATGAGAGTAATGCATTTTTGTTATTATAAGCCTGGTACCAGTTTGCGCTGTGTTTTTGTTTCAGTTATTGGAGTCGTTCCACAGTGAGGACCCCAGAGAGAGGGACTTCCTGAAGACCATCCTACATCGCATTTACGGCAAATTCCTGGGTCTTCGCGCTTTTATACGCAAGCAGATCAACAATATATTCCTCAGGTGAGTCACTGTCCTTCTGCATCTTCTTTCTTTATTTTTTCATCACTGCTTCTGCGGCTCTAACCCAGTGGTCACCCAGCTTTTTTAGCCAAAGATCTAAATGCTCAGTCTGAGGGGAGGCCTTAAGGAGGACAGCTGAAGTTCAGGTGGTCGCTTGCTGAGCATCATGCAGACTGATTTCTTTGTGTTTAATTGTAAACAAGAGGCCTTGACCTAGTTTTGAATGTGGGTCATTGGTGATGTTAAAATTTGAGAAGCCTCCTGTGGGTTTTTGCAATTTGTAAAAAGGACTACATCATCAGCTTACATCTGAATATTGAGGTTACGACACACATTGGGTAAATCATTAATATAAATGGAAATAAATTAGGCCCCAGAATGCTGCGACTTAATTCCAGAAATGGACACAGATTGCTTCCTATCAGATAGATATGACTTAAACCATAGCAGCATTTTTTTGGTGAAAAAGTTAAACGGGTCAATGTAGATAGGTGAACATTATGATTTACTGTACATTATACTGCTCACTGGTTCTCCCATATTTCACAAATTGTGTTGAAATATGGGGAAACAATTACCAATGCTCAATTAACCAATTATTCTTATTGCAAAAACGAGCAGTGCGGATCATTCACAATGTTGGTTTTCTAGATCACACTCACAAAGTTTTCATCCAGTCCAAACTATTAAAAATTCCCGATCTTGTAAAATATAACACTGTAATTATATAATTCAAAGCCTTCAATAAGTTATTACCAAGTAACGTACAAAAGTTTTTTCTCTTAAATAGCGAACTTACAATTGGAGAGGCTATGGAAATTTTATTCTACCTCATGATCGAACCACTCGCAAAAGTTTTTGTGTGACTGTATGTGGGGTGAAACTGTGGAATGCCCTGCATTTAAAACAAAAGCAATGCCAAAGTATTTATACATTTAAGTTTTTATATAAAGACATGGTCTGGTCTGTACAGAGGGAGGCCAGTTTTAATATAAGTCATACTGCACTTTCAGCGTTGATTCCACCTTATGCTTATTGTTTCCTTACCATTGTTGGTATGTTTTTCTTTCTGTTACAATTTGAAAATGCTTCATGGTACTCACAGTAATACTGTACATCTAAATTATTGTCAGTGACCTTTTGCTGTATTTGAATTGAATTTTGAATGTATATGCATGTATGTGTATATGGAATATATATGACATGATAAGTGTACAAGATGTGTAACAGGCAAAAGAAAAGAGTTTTTTGGTGTTTTTTTTTATTTTAAAAAAATAGTTTCAATCCCAAAAATATGTTTAGTCTTTGAGGAATTAACAGAGTTTATAATGTTGAGCACTTCTGATTCTGATAGCTCTTCTATCCTAAAAGTTCAAATGAGTTGAAGCAATTTCATGCACAGAGTTAGGGTCCGTTAACAGAGAGTTAATAAAGGTAAGATAAGTGAGGAATAACTTTGGACCACTGCAAACCGTTTAAAATGAATTGGTTCTGTTCTTATATTTTTACCACACTATAAATCGAGTACAGTGCTTTTTAATTAGACATTTATGTCTTCAGTAGAGTATGTATATAGGGGAGGTAGGTTTGCCTGCTGGAGATTTTGCAACCTTGACCCGTTTTAGTCCAACCCTTTGTCTTTTCCCAAGTTTTGGATTATTGTAGTGTAGTAATAAGTTTGATTTCTTGCTTTAAATACACCGTTTGCCCCAGAATCCACTCTCCTCCTCGGGGATAAAGCAGAGCAGACAGATGGAGCTTGTCATTTCAGGTGTCGAGGTCTACTCCCACTTGTGCCATCTGTCTCTGAGGGGAGAGGGCTGTGCTCCCCAGGTTCCTGCAGGAGGAGGGGAGGTGCAGAGGAGGAGCTGGAGAGGTGCATAGGAGGAGGAAAGGTGCAGAGGAGAAAGAGATGGACAGAAGGAGAGATGCAGAGGAGAAGGAGGACAGAAGGTGAGGTGCAGGGGTGGAGGAGAGGTACAGAGAAGATGTACAGTGGAGGAGCTGAGGTGCAGAGGAGGTGGCAAGGTGCAGAGGAAGAGAAGAAAAGATGCAGAAGAGGAGGAGGAGAGATGTGGAAGAGTATGAGATTGACAGGAGTAGCTGCAAAGAAGGAGTGGTACATTAGGAGAGGTGCAGAAGAGGAGAAGGAGAAGTGCAGAGGAGGAAAGTTGCAAGGGAGGAGAAGTGCAGAGGATTGGGAGATGGACAGGTGCAGAGAAGAAAGAGAAAGACAAAAGGAGAGATACAGAGGAGCAAGTTATTCTCTCCACCATGATCTGATGATTTTTTCCGCAGGTTCATCTATGAGTCCGAGCGCTTTAATGGAGTGGCTGAACTACTTGAAATCCTCGGCAGGTAAGCTTTATGAATGAATGAATATTATGATTTACGAGACACATTTGAATGCCACTTATATCTAAATAACATATTTCCAGTGCATGTGGCAGGTTAGATGACTCATTTCACAACATAATTAGGGCCTGAGCATGAATGTGTGAGAGCCCTATTGTATTTGCAAATTTTAGGGAAAATCGCAAAAATCAGTAAACAGTAATGTATAGACAAGTAAGTGGTATCGAAAATTAGAGTTCAGTGAGCTCTAATTTTGAAAACCTTGAGAAAAAATATTGAAAGACGGCTCAGTAGCGCCACCTCAAAAATCAATTTACATTGGACCAATGCGAGCCCGGCCCAGAGAAATGTCATCGTAGACAAATGAAACATAGCATCAAAAATAGGTCACATCAGGGCATGTAAAAAATTATATTATGGCCCCGCCCTAAACCCTACAGGAAGTCAACCATATTGGATCAAGCCTGGGATCAACAAAGTCACTCATCTAGGGATGGGACGATATAAAATTTTAGACTCATGATTATCGTGGCCAAAATAATGGCAATTAACGATATTATCGCGATAATTATTAACCTACTTTACAACTTTATAGCAATGTACATACACTTCTGCGTCACCCACACAAACAATCTACACATCAAATGAAAGCTGCGGCGCTCGTCTTTCTGGATATGGAAACCATTTTCACCTGCAATCACCACAGTGCTGACAGGAAAGACGTTTTTACAGAAAAGTCACAAAGTGTGAATCTGGACTTCACTTACCATTGTTCTATTCACACAAAGTTGGTCTCATTTGTTCTGTAAAGGTCCAGAGAATATAATCCAGTCAAGAAATTATGTCCACAAAATAAGATCCTCCATGTCCAATCTGCTGCAGGAAAGTACTCCAAATATGAAATCTGCTCCGTCACTTCTTTGCCTTTCCTTTGTCGATTTCAGGCATAATAAACTTCTGACAGCGCCAACTTTGTTCCCCAGTGCTAAACACACGTGTTCGCTTGTGATTGACACCAGTGTTGGCCAGTAAGGTGGGGGTTGTAGGTTACTGAGGCCGCAGACAGCGAATCAGTGCTACAGATGACTGAAAGTTTACGCCCCACTCTTCCCCTTGTAGAATCAACCAATTACATCACACACATTTAGTGACGTTTTCCCGTTACAGCCAATGAGCAGCGGAACAGGATGATGTATCACATGCCATGGTTTTCCGCAAACAGACGTACCCGGAAGAAAATGTGTACTCCTCAATGCCATGCTGTCAAAATGGACCAGTCCTTGTTGCGCTGGAAGTGACGCAAGTGCCCGTCGACGACCATTTAATTTTTTTTAATTAAGGCATTTTGGTGAATTGGGAAACGAGTGGATGCAGAAATGTGTGCATAATGGCGCATTTTACGCACTGTTGTTTTGCGTTTTAAACATGACGAAACGGACAAAACAAAGGGAGAACGTGATCGAGGACACTGTGGATGTTTGTACAAGTTAAACTAGAGGCATCACGGACCTGGAGGGGTTCATGGCAAAGGGAAAGATCCCACAGTGGACTCAGAAGTAAAGGACCTTATTTTTTGATGGATTGGATGCTGTTCTCTATCGGTAAGTGTGGTTTATTCTGCTATTGACTTAATTGTAGGTAAAATACACCGTATATAATCGTTAGCTTTGCTTCTGTGCGCATAGTGCGCATTCGGACCATGCGCTCTGGCACATTTGTATTCAGCTGTATGAGTTGGACTTAATTTGTCTATTGCTTAAAAGGTGTTGTTTTATTCTGCAGTTTGCATTATTGTAGGTAAAAATCTAAGATGTGCACACATTAGCGTCTCATTTGTGCGCACGGCTGAGGTGCGCACTGGTACGTTCCTGTGGAACGTTACGAATCAGACTTTGTTTATTGTTGATATCTGGCAGAATATAGTTCAGACAGAGATAAACACAGAAGCTACAGGTGTCATTGCTATGACAGAGTGGGCAAACACCAGAACTAACATCTAAACGTTGTATTGGAACTGGAAACATGAGGCAGTGTGGTGCCGTAAAGGCGATTATAATCAATAATTAAAAAAAATGCCACGAACGATTAATTGCGGACCTTTTTTATCGCGATTAACGATATTATAGTATATCGTCCCATCCCTACACTCATCATAATCTTTTGATGTCTTCTCCAACAGTTTTCATCAAAAACACTTAAAACTTGGCCAAAAGACACAAATCCCATGTGCAATAAAACAATATCAATTAACTTTTAAATAAAATGTTGGGCGTGAACATGGTGTTTTTTCAACAAAATGTCAATTTTTGTAAAAAATTCTATCTTTCATGAGCAATGTTGGTTTTGAGGTCATTCAAAGCTGATAGGTTCACCTTTTTTACCTATATACTTGGTCCTTCGAGCCGGATCCCAATATACCGGAGGACTCCAGCGGATGTCGGAGACCCAGGAGAGACTGTGGCCACAGCATTCGAGACCTTTTCCAGGACTGGCTCTCTCGATATCTTTTGGAGTCTAAAGGTTGACGGATACCGAGGAAGAGAGAGACAAGACGAGTGAGTAGGTCTTGCTTTAAAAAACGGTATGACTGGGGGTCATGCACGTAGAGAAACCCTAATTATCCTAGGCTCCAATTAGGTACTAATTAGGTATCTGCAAGACTCAAAAACAAACATTAGTGCAGATTACATAGTTTACATAGTTGAATATAATGACTAAATAAAGAGTGAACATTACATTACAGTACCTTTAAAATGAACAGTGAGATAACATAATATAACTTGAATATATATTTTGAATCCATCAAAAGCCAACCATGTTTATGAAAGATAGAATTTTTTACAGTGAAGCGTGTGTGCACATTTCTGAACTGGACATAATGACATGCAAATTAGGGCGCTATCTTTTAAGATGGCTCTATAGCGCATTCATAAAAGCCAATCTATTTGTCATGAACTTATGAAAGAATTTAGAGAGAGAGGCTCTTCATAATTGGGAACAATGTGACAAAGTGTTATCATGATAACTTTTATCGTTTAGGCGTAAAACATGGAAAAAACATTTTTTCCACACAAGTAAAATTCTCCTGAGAAAAAGAAAAATGCTCAATACTTTTGAAACTTTTGTCACAAAATTAGAGATTGACTCAAATTGAAGTTGCATAATGTCACCAAGTCTACATTGCAGGATGGCTCAGTGGCGCCCTCTGGGAAATTAAAACACATTACGAGATCCGAGGGGGCAGAGCCTATTTTTTCAATGTATGTATATGAAAAGATGCTTATGCTTTTTTTTTCTCACTGTCTGACATGAAATCAGACTAAACTTTTCCTGTTTTAGGTCAGTTAGGATTAATAAAATAATTTCTATTTGCTAAATGCCAGATTAAATAAATTTTTCATTACTTTCCTCAAAGTCAGAAGTTTACATACATTTCATCAGTATTTGGTTCCATTGCCTTTAAACTGTATGACTTGGGTCAAATCTCACAGTAGTTGACAGGAATTTGGCCCATTCCTCCTGACAGAACTGGTGTAACTGAGCCAAGTTTGTAGGCCGCCTTGCTCTCACAGGCCTTTTCAGGTCTGCCCATAAATTGCACCAGTCCCTCCTGCAGCAAAACAACCCCACAACAAGATGCTGCCACACCTGTATTTCACAGTTGGAATGGTGTTCTCAGGCTTGCAAGCTTCCCCCTTTTTCCTCCAAACGTAATGATGCTCATTATCAAACAGTTCAATTTTAGTTTTGTCAGACTACAGGACATTTCTCCAAGTGTATTTGCAAACTGTAATCTGGCTTTTTTATGTTTCTTTTGGAGTAATGGCTTCTTCCTGCAGGGTGTCCTTTCAGCCCATGTCGATACAGTCCTCGTTTCACTGTGGATAATGACACACTCTTACCAGCTTCAGCAGCATCCTTAGAAGGTCTTTTGCTTTTGTTCATGGATTGATATGCACATTTCAGAACAAAGTTTAGTCTGATTTCATGTCAGACAGTGGGGGGGAAAAAGCATATGTGTCTTTTTATATAGTGTATGTAAACTTCTGGCTTCAATTGTAGGGAATCTTGAGATGGACAAAAAAGTATATTATGGCTCTGTCCTAAACCACACAGGACATTGGCCATCTTGGTTGAAACATCCAAAATCTAGACCTTGTACTTTAACAAACTTGTCCTAAAGTTTTTTTTCCGACGGACTCCAAACTCAGGCAGCAAAAGTTGTTAAAAGAATTTACATAAGCCTCAATGTAGCGTTTGTGTATTTTGATGAACTGGACTGAACTTAATGTGTGAATTAGACTTGTATCTTTAAAAATGCCTCTCCAGTGCCCCCCGCAAAGTTAAAATGGGGCCGAAAAATTTTGGATATCGTAAACAAATACAATTTAGTACACAGACCCTTGTACTCCAATGAAATTTGACACACTCATTCTTTGTGACTTTGAGCAAAAAATTCTATGGGGACCACACCCTATCTCCAACATGAAGGTGGCCATTATGAATCTAAATATGTAGATGGCCAAAAACTTGTCATGGACATATCTGGGGTCAAAAGTTGTTAAAAGAATTTACATAAGGGTGTGGTCATAATGAGCTCTTAAGGAAACGTTTTGGATGAGGCATGAAGCGCATTACAAGTGTAAGCCATTATTATTATTATTATTATTAAAAGCATTAAAAGCATAAAGATTCCCGTAACTTCTGTAAAAATCCTCTGATTCAAACAAACCCAATGTAGCATTTGTGTATTTTGATGAGCTCTACAAAATGATGTGTGGATTAAAATTCTATCGGCCCATTGTGACTTTGCAGCACCCCCTGCAAAGTTACAATGGGCTGTAAACATTTATCTCCAACATGACAATGGAAATATTGATTGATTGATTGAATATTGAATTGAGATTGATGATGCCGCTCTCCCACTATGTTGAAGTTTATCATTCTATTTCATCCTTTCTGATCGCCAGAGCCGGTGCTTCAAGCATTGAATGATCACTCTTGCACATGCGCAGGTTGAGATTTAATAACAACAAATTCACATATGACCTTCCGGTGACCCACATGGCGCTATACAGTCATGTGACTCCGGAAGCACAGTCCCTTTTTTCTCCTTGCGCTTAGGTTGAGTGTGTCGTGGCTACCCGCGGATACTGCTTTGTATCACAATTGTTTTCCCTTTTCTTTGGTGGTAGCACAAAGATAGACTAAGCTAAGTAGTCTCTCTCTTTTTTGTTGGAAGTGATACAGGGTTTGGTGGAGTTGGTTTGTATTTGCTGCTGTTTTCGGTTCAGCTTGACTTTGTGTTGGTTGTTGCCGCATTCGACTGAACTATCATTGTTATTTTAGAACCGTGTTTGGTTCTTGAGCTCGTTTTTCATGCCTTCATGTCCATGTTCTAATTTTACTAACAGCAGCTGTGGTTACTGTTCACTTTAAGTTTGGTAGGGTTATATATTTTAATTGTAGCCTACCACAAGTGGCGTTTTCAGCTCAACATGGTATTTTTTTATCCCAGTTGGCGGATCAAGAGTGGCGTTTTCTGCTCGACCTGATCTACCTTTGGTTTGATGGAGTCCATATGCTTACATGATTTATGCCCCTTATGTTTAGATGTGGACCACCTTAGGGAAGGTTTGACAGAGAATGCTTGCATGAGTTGCAGCATTATGCCCAGATCCCTGCGCACTGACTGCCTGGCTGTGTTTGGAGGGGCTGGGACCTCGGCGCCCTCTGATATACAGGACATCCAGTTGCCAGCGAGTGAGAAGGTGATGAGAAAGCGCTCTGCTGTTGGCACTTCCCCTATTCCACATAAGCATAGCAAAGGGGATCGCTCTGGGGGATTATCCTCGAAGGTGGACAGCCTTACATCAGAACTCAGTAGAATGAAAGCTCTCATTGAGTCCATGCAGTGGCTTTTGCACGTTTACAATTGGAGGAAAGGAACTACGTGCTTGCTGGTCGGAGACAAAAGTGTTTTCTAAACTGACGTCTGATGAAAGGCTTTTGGTGCCATGCAGGATGCGCCTAAATTTGGCCTGGATTGAACCAGCTGTGGCCTCCCTTATTGTGGCCTCAGATGAGGCTCTGAGACCCAATGGTCAGTGCCGGGTTACTAACGAATTGCTGTGCAAGGCTTACGACTCTGCGTCGTATTGGCAATTCCCTATCCCATTTATTGTTGGGGTTAGCGACTTCATTAAAGTCTTCTAGTGTCGATGCACCTACGCGAGGCTTGGTCGACATGTCTCTTCAAGCATTTGCCTTTATGTTAAGGGAGCTTGGCCGCCTGCTATCCGTCCTGACCCAGGCGCGTTGGCAGGTCTGGTTAGCACAATCTCCCTTGATGGAGACATGTAGGGGAACCTTGAGAGGATTTCCTGTGGTTCCGGGTGAACTTTTTAGAGAGGCGGCACTGGAGGCTTTGCAACAGACAGTCCAGGCCTCTCAGACTACACATTTGCTGGTGGGCCTTCACCGACGAACCCCTCCTCTATTTGTTCCTTCTACTACACACCGGCAGACCTATGCTTTGCCACCAAGCCCATTTTTGGCTCCTCGGTGCCCTGTTACAAGTTCAGGCCACTCTCGGAGTGGGGGGGGGGGGTCATAGGTGATGCTCATAGGCTGGCGGTCGGTTGTTTCAACCCGGAACAGCTCCACTACTAGGCTGCCAATACCCCAGACATGTGGGTGTTGACCACCTTATCACGGGGATACCGCCTACATTTCCGACACCAGCCTCCTTTTTTTGGCTGGGTCCGCCATCTCGGACCCGGCAAAGTCCGAGGCACTCAATCAAGAAATAGCAACCTTGAAAAGCGGCAACCTATGTCCTGTTTTAGACCTGCAAGGTCTCAATGTGTTTTTAAAAGTCATGATGTTTCACATTCTACGCACCTCAGAGGTGCTTCAAGCACTTTCTCCAGGCGAATGGTTCACGACCATAGATCTGAAGGATGCTTATTTTCATGTATCAATTGCACACAATCATTGGAAGTTCCTTCGCTTTGCTTTTCAGGGAAGACATTTTCAGTTCAGGATCCTCCCGTTTGGGCTGTCACCCAGGGTGTGTTCACTCGAGTGGTGGCAGTGGCCTTGTCTCCTCTGCAGGCGCGGGGTTTGAAGATTCTTCCTTACCTCAATGACTGGTTGATTTGTGCACCCAGCTGCGACCAGGCCATTCGCGACACAGAGCTTGTACTCGATCATGTGAGCCGTTTGGGTCTGTGTGTGAATATGGACAAGAGCAATCTGGTCCTGACACAGGACACTGGTTCTTTGGGGGATGGCCTTAAACACTGTCACCATGGTTGCTTGCCCTTCGCCAACGAGGGTCGACAGCATCACGGGCATGCTGGGTGCATTCCAAGCGGGAGAAGCCCTGCTGTTCCTGTGATATCTCCAGTTCCTGGGCAGGTTGGTAGAAGCCTACATTGTAGTTCTCTTGGGGCTGCTTTCATTATGGCTGATGCAGATGTGGCTGAACAGCTTACAGCTGGACCCAACTCTGTCCGCAAACAGACGCAAGAGGTTGTGTGTGTCTCCCCAGTGTCTGCACTCCCTGTCTCAGTGGAGAGACAGATGTTGGATCCTATCAGGCGTTCCATTGGGGCCTGTACCGTCACAGAAGGAGGTTGTGTATACGGATGCATCCTCGACGGGTTGGGGTGCAACGTGGCAAGGTCAGGTGATACAAGGGACATGGACCTTGTGTCTGATCGGGGAACACCTAAATGTGCTGGAATTACTGGCTCTGTACTTGGCACTGCATTATTTGCTATCAAAATTGCTACGCAGACATGTGCTTGTACGTTCAGACTACAAGTCAGTAGTTTACCATATAAATCACATGAGAGGGACCAGATTAGTGAATCTCACACAGAGAACACGGCAGCTTCTAATGTAGGCATCCGTCCATTTTGCCAGCTTGAGGGCAGCCCATCTTCAGGGGACGCTGAATCAGGTGGCAGAGGAATCTCTCACCAGACTCTCTTGCCGGGGGAATGGAAGCTTCACCCAGAGGTCGTGTGCACCATCTACAGGGTCTTCGGCAGGGCCGAAGTGGATCTGTTCGCTTCGCAGGAAGTGACCCATTGCCCTCTGGTTCTCTTTAAGAGACAACACCAGCCCATTCGGTCAGGATGCACTGGCTCATGACTGGCCTTACGTTCTCCTCTACGCCTTTCCTCCTTTCCCCCTTTCCCCCTGATTTATCAAACACTCCTGAGAGTTCTGTAGGAGGGACACAAGTTTCTGCTAGTTGCTCCATTCTGGCCAGCGAAGATCTGGTTCTCGCTTCTGCACGGACTCTGTTACAGCTCTCCAATGCGCCTTCCTGCTAGGAAAGACCTCTGTCCCAGGTGGAGGGACGGATACTGCATACCCAGCCCAATCGCCTCCAGCTCTGGGTGTGGCCTCTGCAGGGCCCAGTTGGGCACCATCAACGTGGAGGCTGTACACAAATAGGGGGAAGCTATTTGAAAAATGGTGCAGGAGACATGGACAAGATGTGTTGCGCTATTCAGTCTCTGCTATCGTGGAGTTTTTGCAGGAACATTTGGATTGTGGTCATTAAAGGTATATGTGGCTGCAAGATCTTGCTGGCACAGTGGCATGAACGGTAGCACTGTGGGCAGTGAAAAGAACGTTTCCCGTTTCTTGAAAGGTGCCAGAATGCTTCACCCACCTAGATGGCCAGTGGCTCCATCATGGGATCTTTCATTGGTCTTGGAGACTCTGCAGGCTCATCCATTCGAGCCTATTGCCCAGGCAGACATTAAGTGGCTGTCGTTTAAGACTGCATTTCTCCATGTCATGGCTTCGGGTAAGCGTGTGGGTGAACTGCAGGCCCTGTCTGTCAATGAGTCCTGCTGTATGTGGCATGCTGACGGCTCAGACGTAACTCTCTGGCCTAATGTCTCTTTCCTCCCTAAGGTGTTATTTTCTGCAGGTAATGCCCAACCGCTCCAGTTGGCGAGGTTTGGCACAGAATCTACCGCAGAAACTTTATGCCCTGTTCGCTCATTGGACTCTTACATACAGTTTACGGCAGGTATGCAATGGTCGGAAAGTCTGTTTGTGTGTTATGCCAGTCCATGTAAGGGTCATGCTCTTTCTAAACAGCACCTTTCTTGGTGGGTTGTAGTGCCCATTAAAGATGCTTATGCCTCACAGGGGTGACTGATGCCTGAAGGTGTGAGAATGCCATTCAACCAGGGGGCTTTCTATCTTCTGGGCTGCTATGCATGGGATTCCCCTGAATGTGATCTGTGCTGTGGCCTTTTGGACCTCACCCTCCACGTTTGCCAGATTTGACTGGGTGAATATCGCGGTTCCCCATCCTTTGGATGGAGTGTTACATGAGCATCATACTTCGCTATGAGGTAGGTTTTGCTTGACGTGGTCTGTGGATTCCTCATGACCATGTTGTTACAAGTCATCCAGTGCTTGAAGCACCGCCTCTGGCGGTCAGAAGGGATGAAATAGAATGGACGTTACGTATGTAACTACGGTTATGTGAATCCGGGATGACTGCCAGAGGTCTCTGTCCCTTGGAATCCTCGTGCTCTCGCGAGAAGGTTAAGGGACTGTGCTTCTGGAGTCACATGACTTTATAGCGCCATGTGGGTCACCGGAAGGTCATAGGTGAATTTGTTGTTATTAAATCTTGACCTGCGCATGTGCAAGAGTGATCATTCAGTGCTTGAAACACCGCCTCTGGTGATCATCCAGGATTCATAGAACCGTAGTTACATATAAAACCTTCGTTTTACTTCCTGGTTGGATGCAAGTAGGAGATATGACATATTTAAAATCATTGCATAACTGTTACCTAGAAACAATGAGGTTAACAGGGGGCCAAACTTCTAAATTACAGAATGGTTCTCATTAGACTAATACAAATACATAACAACACCAGCACAATAAGGCTTAAACTGTCCAAAGATGGCTTCCTTGTACATACATTGTCCCTGCATTTTGGATGGTATGCTTATGTTGATGACATAAGCATACTAGCAAGAGGTGTTCAGTTTTAGAGCTCAGTGTTACTTCCTGTATATTTGTGCTTTTTTCTCAACTTTTTTCACCCACATACTGCCACTTGATTGATGAAAAACTATGATAAATATTTACCACAGGGCAATCAAACTATGTCATAATTTTAAAAAAAAACCTGTCATATGCACTTTAAATGCAAAATGTCTGCCTGTTCACCAGCTGATCTGTGTGATCTAATGCTGCTCTAAAATGTCCTGTGTGTGGCAGTATCATCAATGGCTTCGCTCTGCCGCTGAAGGCTGAGCACAAGCAGTTCCTGATGAAGGTGCTGATTCCTCTGCACACAGCCAAAGCTCTGGTCCTATTCCACGCACAGGTACACAGAAAACACATCAAATATAATATATACATCAATATATATTTCCGCTCAAACCTTTTTGAATTGAAGTATTGGTTTGAGATCATGAACTTTATACAAGTGGACTGAGGGGGTGTGATGTCACCCAAAGCGTTCGGTTGCAGCTGCAGGATAGCAGCTATAGCGGCTAATCTGGCTTTTCAATGCCTCTTCACACCTGCACTGCTGATTTGGCAGGGGCGGGCTGTGATGGCTGTCAATCAAGCCTGTTACTAACACGCGAGAGCTGACCTCGCAGAAAGAAGGCACCTGATTGGTCTGTTATTAATGTTCATATCTTGATTTATGGAAAAAATTGCAAAGTAAAAGCACCATGTAGAGCAGGTTTATATGAACATTTTAAGACCAAAGTGACAGCAACATTTAGAGAGAGGGGTGACATTTTTTCAATAGAAAGTGCCATGTCTATTTATATTTAGTCTATATTTGAGATGTAATTGTCAGTTTCCAGTGTCCTTACCCAGGGCTCCGCAGTCTCACTTAGACCACTTAAAGGTGCAGCTTTAAAGATATAATTATACTACCAGTCAAAAGTTGGGCACACTTTTTTATTTAGGTTTCTTCTTTATTTTTATTTAATTATTTACGATTCTCTCTGAAGGCATCAAAACTATGAATGACACATATGGTATGTAGCAAACAAAACATAAACTCAGAGTAACTCAAAAGTTGTTTGTTTGGTTTTTTTTTTTGCTTTGATCACTGCTTTGCACTTTTGACATTTCTTGACTGACAAGGTAAAGTGAAAGTGAAAACCTTTTCAGGAGACTTCATTAAGAAGCTCATTGTGATAAGGCCAACGGTTTGTCAATGAAGCAAAGGATTGAGGATTTTAATATAAAATGTACAACTTTTTTAAAGTTATAATTTTTTTGCTACATAATTACATCATACATTTAATGTCTTCTGTATGTGTCTAAAATTTGGAAAGCAGTAAACGTAAAGAGAAAAAAAACAAACACTGAATGCAGTCATGTGTCCAAACTTTCACAGGTAGTGTCAAATAAGTCAGACGCTCCTCGTCACATTCTCCAGCTGTGACCAGTTTGTTTTGTATCCTCAGAATACAGTAGATAAATTTTTCCTCCATTATTACAAAGCAACAATCCCAAACAAAGCAGAGATACTCGAGTAAAAAGAACGTTACTTCAAAATAATATTATTATTAAGTTGTGGTCGAAGAAAATACTCAAATAAGACTAACTGTCAGGTGTTACATCTACAAATTATAATTTACGGCTAATGTAATTTTAAGGACAACACATTAAATAATGAACAAAATATTCTTGCATTATTTATTTTCAAAGAACAGACAAAAAATGAGACATACTAAATCATATCTGAAACTCAAACTTTCAAATAATTTCACATTGTCAACATAAAGTTTTTGTCACTTGTAGAATTAATTGTAATGGGAACAGGAGCCAAACTAATACTCAAGAGTATTGTTACTTCAAATAAAATATTTTGCAAGTAGGAGCAAATGTATGCTACTAGAAAAGTACTCTAAAATGTTCAACTTCTATATTGATGTGCTCCAAATCAATATTTTTCTCTTTCAGTAACACAATTTGTACATTCAAATAAAAAGCCATCTTGTGAAGTTTACTTCTAAACAGATTATAGACAATTAAATGTATATGATGCATGCATTTAGAAGTATCCCTTGTACTGCAGCTAAAATTAATTGGCATTTCCTCTTGTGCCTCTAGCTGGCATACTGTGTCGTCCAATTCCTGGAGAAGGATCCCACACTCACTGAACCGGTATTTGTATTTTTATATTTTGGCACGATACCATTGCTGAGCGCCCTGTGGCAACTGCTTATCAAGCTAAATGAAACCACTTAAAGTGCCTACAAACTTAAAAACTGTTATGCCTCACAATTCTGTTTTGAGAACTCTGGTAGAACAATATGCTTTTCTGCACATTTTGTAGGTTATTCGAGGGTTGCTCAAGTTTTGGCCTAAGACGTGTAGCCAGAAAGAGGTAATTGATTTATTTATTTATTTATTTTTTGATTAAGTCATTTGTATAGTGTTTTATCAGTTGTTGACGTCATTTGTGTAGGTGATGTTTCTGGGTGAAATTGAAGAGATTTTGGATGTCATTGAGCCGACACAGTTCAAGAAGATCCAGGAGCCGCTGTTCAAGCAGATAGCCAAATGTGTGGCCAACCCCCATTTTCAGGTGCACTAACACAGCTGGAGCACCCGGATTACTTGTCTTCACCTGAATTCTTAAGAGGATGTCTAAAATGCATGTAAATGAGGAACTTTGATTGGAGGGACTGTGATTTGAATGTCCCAATTGCATAAACACACCTGGAGAGCTCCTTATGTAGTCTATTGCATGCAGCCCATCCCAACAACCCTTAGAGAGGGATTCAACTGCACTGGGCAAGAAATGGCCAGGAAAACACTGGACACATGTTTGGACAGGTTGCCCCCACTTTTTTCGCAGTAGTATTGTGAGAATACTTTTGTCTGGTGACTTTTTTTTAAATTATTTGCCAGACCTGGCAACCTGATTGTTGGCATTACTACTTTCTGTCCGATTTGATCTCAGTGGGGTTTTTGCTGACTCACGTTAAAATGAATAAATAAATATATTTAAACATAAGAGTGTGGACAGGGAGATGCGGGTGGTTGTCTTTGACAATGTTAAAATAAAAACTGAAACTGTAAACAACGACCCTGCTATTGTTCTCATAGCACAATACAGAACAATAGGAGGGTCGTTAAGGGCTGAATAGGGTAGTCTCAGCTGAAACTGGAGACAATAGCTGTTTACAGTTTCAGTGTGGTTAGCCCCTCTCCTCAGATAGATATAAGGCAGTGGCCACCAGCATTCTGACCAGAACTGAAGAAGCAGCTTGGATGAGCAGCCAAACATCTTCACTCCTACAACGAATTGTCCAATTGACAGATTTGAACTTCATCTTTTGCTAATACTTCCTGTATTTTTACATTTTTCATCTTAACTTCTCTTCAAAAAACAGCCTCTTAACTATGTGAAACTATGATAAATATTTAGCACACAGATATTAAAATTTCAAACTTTCTTTCAATACTAAGGAACAGACTTGATACTCAATACTGATTCTAATACCACTATAATAAAACACACCTCTTCTTCAGACAATATACTGTGATTTCCCACATTACATGTGTGTACTTTGTGTTCTATTCCCATGTGTGTTATATGTGTGTATTCCTCAGTGTGCAGTAGGTTCATAGTGGTCCATGGGTGTATACTAGTCTATGTGTCTTATACTTGTGAAAGACTTGTGCTATAATATTTGAAACTAGGAACCTGGTTTGTCTAGTGTAACTGCTTTGTCCATATTAAATAAATAATAATAAATAAATAAAATGTTTGCTGCAGGTGGCAGAGAGGGCGCTCTACTTCTGGAATAACGAGTACATTCTGAGCCTCATCGAGGAGAACATCGATAAGATCCTGCCCATCATGTTTGGCAGCCTGTACAGGATCTCCAAGGAGCACTGGAACCCGTGAGTTTCTCTAGCAGTGTACTTTTACTCCTACTGGAGTAATACACTGCCTGGCCAAAAAAAAAAGTTGCCACCAAAAAAAAGGTCACACACTGTAATATTTGGTTGTTCCACCTTTAGCTTTGATTACGGCATGCATTTGCTGTGGCATTGTTTCGATAAGCTTCTGCAATGTCATAAGATTTATTTCCATTCAGTGTTGCATTAATTTTTCACCAAGATGTTGCATTGATGATGGTCGAGTCTGACCGGTGCACAAAGCCTTCAAGTAGTCTTACTTGAGTAAAAAGTTCTGGTTACTCTTCCCACTGTGAGTAAATCTACAAGTGACTTGAGCTTTATGTTTTACACAATTTTTCTTGCAGCTCCTTCAGATATGATGTAGTTTGCCCCCTTTTTGTATCTGTCCTTTGAATATACCAGATTTTGTGCATTATTTAATGTTTTATCCTCCCAGGTACATTAAAGGTCCTGTATTATGCAACAGTGACTCATCATTGAGCTTTTAACCATGTTATAATGCTGTCACCTCCTCAAAAACAGACCTCGAGTTATGTTTTGTTTCATTCACACATATTTGAGGAACACTTTATTATTAGTCTGTCTGCATGTCCAAAGCTCAAACTGCTCAGTTCCACCATTCCATTATTTTGAAGTAGTGTTTGTCTTACTTGAATACTATTTTTGGCTACTCTACCCACCTCTGGCGATTGATTACTTTTTTCACTCTTCTAACATAAGAATACTCTTGTTGCTGTTTTGTCATTGTTAAAAACGTGTAAGACAATACACAGATTGAATTATGTTTCTATTTTAATTCACATTTTACTATTTTGTAAAAGTTTTAGTTCAATGACTGTATAGTTCACTGATGCTAACATAAGCTGTTGACATTACCATGGCAACAGCTGTATCTAAGCCTGTCTTCATTTGTGTGTTGGCAGGACCATCGTGGCTCTGGTCTACAATGTTTTGAAGACGCTGATGGAGATGAACGGGCCTCTGTTTGATGAGCTCACAACGTCCTACAAAACTGACCGACAGAGGTATTGTAAACTAGGACTGTGCTGTTCTCTCAGTTCAAGGTGCACTAAGTTTCTGGCTTCACAAGATGGCTTTAAGCATGTCTGCCATGCATTTATTCAAGGTGTTTGTACTGGTCAAAAATTAATTTAAAAACATGCTTTCTTACCGTGACTGGGCTTGCCTCTCCACAAATCTGACCTCCAGCTTGGCCTGGTGTCATCTGTTTGAAAAGTGGCTTTTCTCCATAGACCTTTTGCAAGATTGTCCCTAAAGTCAGACGGACAAGCACAGTTGTTGTTTTAGTTTTTTTTTTTAGTTTTTTTTAGTTTTTTTTATTACAAAGTTCATTCAAAAAAAGTAAAAGCCAAATCTTAAATATTTTGTCCAGTTGACAGATTTAAATTTGGCTTTACTATAGGTCAGACCTGGATGAGTGAGGGATTACACAGACACTCTCAAAAAACATTTTATGAATGAACTTTTAAAAAAAAGTCTGTGAGGAGGTGCACTCACTTTGTGCACCAGAAGAGCTGCTACACCTCTATAGGCTTTTAAATAAGACATACTGTGCTTGTATCTGCTATATAGTTATAATCTATGACACCCGTGGATCGTTATGTTGTAATTTGGACATTTGAAATTGCAATACAATGGTCCCTGGTCTATCGCTGGAGTTGCATTCTAAAAATAACCCGCAATAGGCAAAATCCGCAAAGTAGCCAGCTTTAATTTTTACAATTATTATATATGTTTTAAGGCTGTAAAACTCCTTACCACACACTTTATACACTTTTCTGAGACAAGCATTAACATTTTCTCACATTTCTCACTTGTTTAATTTATTAATACTGACACACGTGTATTTCACAGTTCCTCTGACTGTGTCTCTTCGTCCTGGTGCCGCTCCGCTGTAGTGTTTATGTAAATTTGGCTGAACGCATTCTGTACTGTACAGGAGACAGTCCCTTACCCAATCAGGACACAGAACACAATCCACGTTCATACACTGTAAAAAAAAAAGCATGTAAAATTACACCAAGAAAATTTGCAAAACAGCGAGACCGTGAAAGATGAATCGTGATATAGTGAGAGACCACTGTATTCTTCTAAAACGATACACATCTGCTGACTTCTGCTTTCAAAAACTATGGTACCCAATGGGAGCTGATGTCGTTGTAAACGTCATCAAGAGCTGTGAAGTTGTCTCTACCTTCCATGGATAGCTGCAGATCAAGCTAGCGAGTTGTACTTTTTTTTTCCCACTCATACCAAAATTACTTTGCAATGCTGCCGAATCCTACACTTATCACTGATTAATAAAATAAAATTTGAGGACAAAGTACAGAGCAGTGGGCGTGTACCGGTGGCAGTGAAAGCAGAAGTTTATCGGCAGTATAGCAACAAATCATTCCAAATACAACTTAAAGTGAGTAAATGGAGTAAAACAGCTATAACATGGTGAAAAGCTCTTAAAAGTCTGTTTTGCAGAATAGGTCCTTTAATAGGTCTTTTATTCAGGCCATACTATCTTTACAGGTTCATTTTGACAGTATAGATTAACTGGGATTGTCCCGCATAAATAAGGACATTTGGTCACCCTATCTTTCATTACAGTAAGAAGGCGCTAATGCTATGCTAATCCTAATGCTAATGCTGTTTTCAGGGAGAAGAAAAGGGAGCAGGACAGAGACGAGCTGTGGAGGAGACTGGATGCACTCAGACTGAACCACTGCAGTCCCAACAACAGCCATGGTCTGCAGAGCACCCACAACTTCAACAATAACAACAACAACAACAACAGTAATCATGGCAATGACACAAATCACTTCACCAGTAACACCCAGAGCTGCAGCGGTCAGGAGAATGAGCCAGATGCATATGAACCCAAATCAGAGTGTGAGGAGAGCCCTGACCCCAGTGACCCCAGTGACCCCAGTGACCCCAGTGACCCCAACGACCCCAACAACCCCAACAACCCCAACAACCTCAGTGCCAAATGACAGTAAAAACGTCTTAGGTGTGAGAGGTGAATAGTTTCTGTCCACACTAAATGTTTCGGTATTGTCCAGGTTCCACTTTACGGGTAGTTAAGGAATGCTGACACTGCCACAGAGAGCCGTGATATCAAGTGTGTTTGAGGATAAACAGTATTCTTAGTTCCGTGTACTGCTTAAAAACTCCACTTTATTTTCCTTCTACTTTTCCTATCATCATACTCAAGCAAGAGAACGTGGTCTAGAGCAGGGGTTTTTGAAGGGCCTCTACTCAATATTTTTCATATGTATTTGAACAAAATTTGTCTTGCCCAATACAGATATATTGTATAAGCAGCTCTTGAGGTCAAAATATAACTTTTTGGAGCTTTCTACCATGTTATAATATTCTCTCATCATAAACGTGCCGGGACAGGTTTTAGATGTCAACCATGCATGTTTGAGTAATCTAGCGATCTCTACTGGGTCCTATTCAAGCATGATGCATACTGCTCGTGTTGTGATGTTACGATGTGAGCAAAGGTGCTCAAAATATAGCATTTTCAAAACAATAAAAAGTAACATGGTGATTTAAATATGTTATGTGTTACAGTTAATAGCCCACATAAGAGAAATACCCCCTCTTTAAAAAGCATTTTGTTTTTCAGTAATGAATAAATGTACATTAAAATGCTAGTTTTTGTTAGCTTTACTGTGACGGCAAAACTCTGGTCTCTGAAACATAAGAAAAGCACTTATGAACTCATCCCAATGCATAAGGAAGGTGAGGACCATTGGACCATTGCAAACCGTTAAAAATTAACTAGTTTTGTTTTTCACAATTTTAAAAAAAGTAAAAATATGGTACAGCGCCTTTAATTTTTTCTACTTTTCTTTTACTATACTCAGTAACCCAGGACCTGCATGCATATTAAGTACATGACATTATATTATTTTGAAGACCCTTCAGGAGGTGCTCGCGGTCCTCCCATACGCCCCAACTCTATGGTTTTAAGAGTCAGTGGGCTGAGTCTTGGATGGTGAGACAGCAGGGCTACGGTTGTTTTCAGATGCTGCTTGTGTGTGTGTGTTGCTCAGGTCAGTGGACAGAGTATTTAAACAAAGCATTTGTGTGGACAGACTTTGTAAATGCCAGCACACATATATGTATTTAGTATATCTGGATTGTCTGTTCCAAAATGTATTCTTTCACCAGAGATTATTTCCTGATTGTGGCAGTTTAAGTGTAAATCATAAGGGCTTGAACTTTTGTGAAAGATTTGAAATTTTTAAACCTGCTGTTTGTAAAACTGTTGACCTTAAGAGTGAAGGGCAGAGACAGGACAGTCATTGTATAGAAGTGTGCCAATTTAATAGGAATGCAACCAAAAAGCAGAGATCCATGACTGCATCAAATGGTTGGTGGGTACATGTGCTATTTAAGACACTGTTCACAAGGATAGTACACTTAAAAGGAAATGCAGAAACTTTTTTGTTGCACCACTATTATATAGGTCACTTCTGTGTGCAATACTAAATAAGTATTCATTTTTAAAAACTTCAAAATGTATACTTAAAATGTATTGATACCTAGAGCTACACCAGCCATAGCTCTCAGTGGGAGAATGCAAGTCAGTAGAAAGTTGATTCTAGTGGAGTAAGGGGTCAGGAGAACAAACAGTAGCCTTATTTAGCCACTGCACTTGTTCATTAGCAGAGCTTCTAAGTATGAATGCACTTTTGTTTACTGCCAGTGTACTTTCTTGTGATGAAATGTGAATGAGTCTGATTTGAGAGTCCCCATTCAGTAGACTGAACTCTCCAGGCTCTGAAAGTACAGAAGGGTTGGAGCAGTACATGTGTGCGGCCTTACCCTGAGCAGACCAGTGCAAGAGCTGACTAGTGTGCAACAGAGCACACTTTAAGAGCTCTCACCCTGCCCCATGAGCTAACATTAGCATCTCTGAACTCTCTCATGGTGTGTCAGTGTGACAGATACTTGTGTGCTATATACAAATCTATTTTTGTCTAAAAGCAAACCAGACTCAGTACTATATTTTCAAGTATAAATAGTATAACTGTATATTTCAACCTGTTTTTGGCTGAAGGGGTGCAGGGTCTGTGTGTATATTTTGGTTTCAATATGTGTAAAGCTATTTTAAAGGGAATCTTCTTTTTCACTTTCCCATTTGGATGTTTGTTTTTGTTTTTTTCTTGATAATAACTGAGAGAAACAGTGTTGCTTAGGTCTTATCACTTTGAATCCAAGATCATTTTTAAAACACATTCAAATGGATGTAACTCTTGTGATACAGGGAACATGTATGGTAACTCCTACAGTAACATACTGTGAACATGTACATTGTTTAGAATCCATAGCAGCAGATGGCCCAGCAGATGGCCGAGAAGCTCTGCCGATATTTCTGGGCCAATATGTAGTAGATAGTTCTTTTTGTCTCTCCCCAAATTCTGTCATTTAAATTTAGTAAAAACTCATCCACAGCCCTTTTTACCACAGACCTGTAAGAGAGCTGCCTAGTCACATTTTAACGCTTGAATGTGAAGAGATAGTGGCACAAAACAAGGCTTTGTGTGTACTCCATAGACAGCAAGTCGGCCAAAGCAAAATATTGGCCTGGAGATTTAAGGCCGCTAGCAGATACACCAATAAGTGCAAATATCAGCCAACCAAAATAGTGGTCTGTCTCTTCAGTGAATACAGGCCGGCACTGCCAGGAGCTGTTTCTGAATAAAGGTCGCATAACTTTTAGGTCTTTATCAAACTCAGAATTCAATGCAATTTTATTACTGAATTCAGAAATCAGGCCTATAAAATAATTTAAAGATTTGTGAACTCTGAAAAATAATCCAATTCCCTTATACACTTTTTTTTCATTGTGGATTTTCTTTGACTCTGGAGAAGCAAACGTCAAATGGCTCATACCTCTTGTTTGTGATCCACCCTGTCAGGATGAGTCTGGAGGACAGCTCTAGACTCTCCAAGTTGGGCATTCCAGGATGCTGGTTCTGTTCCATGTGATGCCTCTGTCAGTCCATTCCAGTGTGTCTGTGGGACTTGTTTTGTATCTGCAGATTGTAAACCTAATAAACATTGGATTTAAATGGCTTGTATTATTCATTCTTTATTAAAGTGCTCTTACTGTTTTATACATATACATACAATACAATCACAACTGAATTCGGGTTGCCAGTGCCTTAACCTGCAGATGGATGAGATACTCATCAGCATGACAATTTTTACCAGTAAAAGCGACATTTGATCTGAACATGTTTACCTTGTATCTGGAGACACAGTTGGGTCATATTTATGGAATTTTAAATCAAAATCTTAACATGCAGTTCCTTTAACCCCTTGTTCCCTCCATGTCTTGGTATGTTTATGTTATTACGAAGCAATAGAAGAAGAAACAAGAAGAAAAAAAAGGGCTACTTTTAAAATTAATGACATGGTCCATAATAATGTAATAAAACTTTGTAAATTCATGGCTACAGAGGCAAAAAACAAAAGTCTTCTTTAGAATCTTGAATTCCAGCTCAATCCGACCAGTATGTTGGTTTATTTTGTTATCAAAAAAAAAAAGGTAGCCTACATTGCACATGAATCTACATCAGACACTGTAACTGTGACTGGGTTGCATTCACGTTCAAGAATTTAAATATTAAATATATCATTTAAAATATTTAACCTTGTAGAGCTCAACAATGACGCCTGCTCCAGTTCTGGAAGTACTTTTTCCGTAGATTTATAACGTTTCAGAAACAGATTTTAAATAAAATTATTGGTCTTGTAGTAATTAGTTACCACATAGCTGATTAGCCCTGAGCAAGCTTTCAAACTTTTAATATATATATTTTTCCAGAAAGTCACTGCTGAGCTCCATTAGTTAATGACTGGCTCCACTTTCCATGTTAACCTTATGGCTTTACAGTGCGTACAACTGACAACAATCACATCTTTGAGGTTAATGTGAAAAATTAATTTAACTTTAGTTCATTTGTCAAAGAAGACACAGAACTTTGTGGCAGGTTTTGTTTCATGTGGATGTGCATATGCCCCATTACAGACAAACCAGGTTTATAAATGTGCAATCTAACAGTTCAACAGCAAATTCCACCAGAGACTTCTGACCTGTCCACCAGGGCCCATTTTAGCTCATGAATAACCCAATAATGTTAATTTTTATAAAACACCTATACCAGCCCAATTCGTAGGCCATATGTTTGGAAATATGCAGTTACAACATGCGTGTATAAATGTGTTTTCTATTGAGATACCACCTATTTATCAGTGGTCTGCAGGCTGAATGTGAGACTAAAAAGGTAATGATAGGTTTGAGTGCTCATTTCACAGAATCATAGTCAACATAATTAGGCCCGAGCCTGGGACAACATCCAGACGAGAGACTCGTTAAAAGTGCGTCCGGAGCCCGGAAAATGGCAAAAATCAAGTAGTAAACACATCTCTACATGCCAGTGAGTGGTGTCAAAAATTAGAACTGAACAAGCTTATATTATTATTCTTACGGCTGGATTGAAGTCACTTTAAAACAAATGACAAACACAATAAATTTTAATGTGCGAAATTTTAGACATGTAAGGCCTTTTATGACACAGCACTCAGCTAAACTTTTTTTTACATTCAATGATTTTTTCTCATTTTGAATGTTGCATAACCACCTGGTCACTTGCTGCCGGCACAACACAAAAACCAATCGAATCCCTCTTTAAAAAAATAAAAATCGTGGATAAAAATCTTTGACAAAAAAACTAGCTCCTTTCACCATTGTATTGTTTTAAAAAAAATATAACTGGTTGAATTTTGATAATTTTATACAGTTTAAAAATGCTTGTTTTATATTTAAAGTTCTACACAGACTTGCTCCTCCTCCGCTGAAAGACTTTATCAAATTAAAGACTGTGACTGGGATGGGAACCAGGGCCACATCTCGAGGAGATTGTGATGTACCACACAGACGCACATTTGGACAAACCGTGCTCTCTGTTAAAGGGACTCATATTTGGAATAGTCGTCCTCTGACAATAAGAGAATGTTCATCTCTGTCCACATTCAAACTGCACCTTAAACTGTGGCTAAAGGAAAACCAGGTCTGTGAGCACTTTTAGCTGCTTTTATTGTATTTTTGTAATGTCTATGTTGTATTTGTTGTCTGTGTACCTGCCTAGGGACAACAGATGGAAACTAGCATTTTTTTTGCTATAATCTGGCATATTTACACTGTTTACAGATGTTCATTAATATGCACTGTCCCTATCAAATAAATAAATAAATAAATAACTTTTGACCCCCTGAACATAAAGTCAATTTTATTGGACCGAAGATTGGCATAAAATTTTGTGTTTTTTTTTTTTATTTGTACTTAAAAATATTGAAAAATGACTTGGTAGTGCCCCCTAACAACCTTAATTAATTTTTCTTTTCTCAAAAGTTTCTCATAGACTATTGAAATTTGGCACATATATTCTCCTTGACATACTGATCAAAAAAGCCAATGAGGACATACTCTATCTGCACCCCTGTTACTGAGATAACATAAGAAATGTGTCATTGAAATACATGGGGTTCAGAGTATTGGACTTTGTTGTAGACTAAATAGATGCTCTATACTAATCCCACTATGGCGTAAAATTCAAGTAAGTAATTTAAAAGCACATTTGAAAATGATGAAAAATGCCTCTGTGGCGCCCTTTTTATAAGTCAAAATACATAACGCCAATGGACGAAGACTCAAAACCTTTTTCAACAAGATGAAACTTGGCATGAATATAGCTCATGTGATGACAAGTAAAAACCTATTATGACCCCATCCTAAACCCAACAGGAGGCCATATTGGGTGAAACCCCATTTTTGCTAAATTTCACTTTTGTTACTTTTAATATCTCCATCTCGGAATTTCTTTGAAAATACTTGAAAATTGGTAAAATTAACCAACACCTATGTGCAAGTAAATATTATTGTTTAGATTTTTGATTAATTCTAAAATGTGGGTGTGACTAATCCACAAATCAGAATTTGTGGAATTTTGAAAAGCATAAAAACATGCGTATTTCTCACAGGTAACATTGAATTGAATCAGTCCCAATGAAAAATGTTTGTGCACTGTTGATCTGAATGCAGTGATTGACAAGTTGTATAGCTATGATTTAAAAGTGCTCTACAGCGCCCCCTTGAAATTTTCAATTTGACCAAAAAATTTGGCGCGGACATTCGTATTGGCATACTGAGCAAAAAAGCCAAAGAAGACATACCTCTATTTTACAAACAGTTTTGTCTAATTTTGACTTGTAGTAGTTAAGATTTTAATTTTACTTTCTGGTAGGACATGATGAGTAGCAGATGGCCTATGACATAACCTTTACCTTTATGTTACCAGGGGGCAAAACTTCAAAATTACACAATAGTTATAATTAAATAAATAAAAATAGATGACAACACTTTTATTTTGTTAACTGAGGGTTAAAACTATCATAAAAATGTGGTATTTGGGCATAAATTGTTTCTGTATTTTGGAAGTGTACATTTCTTCTCAACTTTTTTTTTTCCCCGTAAACTGCCACTTAACTGATGTAAAGCTATGATAAATATTTACCAGAGTTAATACTCCACTAAACCAAGTCATTATTATAAAATCATTAAAACCTCTGATATCCACTTGTAACGCAAACCTGACTTTATTTGAGTTTGTATACGGCCATCTACTGGACTGTTTTTGTAACTGCAAGGCTTTCAAGACCCACTGTAAAGATATTATTTATTAAAGACTTATAATTTCATATTTTGCACAAATTTATTAGAACATAATTTACCTTAAAATTCTTTTATCATTTGGCAAGTTTACACTTTTCACCGTTAACTTTCATATAGCCTACTGTGATATCACCAGGGCAATCATTATGACATATGAAGAAAGTGGCAGGCATTACGGTGATTATTAGACAAAACCATGCACAGAGCGGATTTTGATTTTGATTTATTTATTTAATTAATTCATTTGAAGACGAGGAAAGTTGTGGTTTAAAGATACTGGCTTTATTCCGCCCCGCCCACTTTTTTTTCCATAAAATATGAATGAACTGAATTCGGGAAAGGTGTGGCCGCTAAAATATGCTAAAAAAGCAGGTTCATTTGTGTAAATCGATCAATGTTCATGTGCACCAACAAGTCAGCAATGCGCCGATCCTCTGTGAGGCTTTGAAACGGCGACTTCCGGAATCTAAATGTGTCACATCCGCCCCAGCTTCCTGTATGAAAGATGGCGCCACGATGCCTGATCCACGGCCGTGTCCCAATTCGCCCACCTGGCCTTAGAATCACCATTTCTAAGGGCGGTTCGAAGGGCAGTTACGTAATTTCTGGCGCGACAAGGGCTGTCCCATTTCAACACACCCTACTGAATGCGGCCGACAAACCTGCCCTTCCCTTTCCACCATTTCCATGGAGATCGGACGTAACCGAAGCGTGCATCCGTGTACACTTCACGCACTTCTATATCCCATCATGCACCGCGGCTACGCAAAAAAGAGAAGAAAATGGAGTCCGTTGCGCAATACATGTTCAAATGTTCGTACTGGTTTACCTCATCTACAGCAGAGCGACATGAAACTGTTAAATCTGAATAAAGATCTGTACAGTGTGTTTGATGATTAAAAAGGAGTTACATGGAATAAAGGAATGTGGAATTATTGCTAGACAATAAGAAGACATTATTATCTGCAACTGCAGTATCCCACTATATGTACAACTAATCAGTGTTCTCTGGTTTATAGGCTATGAATGTAAAATGCTAATGTTTAAGTTATGAAGTAGCTACAATTGAGTAAAAAAATCACCTCGAACGTTATATTTGTCTATTGATATTCAATCTAAACAGAAAGAAACGGCTGTGACGACGACATCTTGACTTTTCTTCTATTAAATAATAAATCATTAAAAATAACGTACGTAATGTACGTATCGTACGCTCAAAGACAGCTGTGGAAGTGTGGTCCGTGGTGTAGACCTGTCCCACTTCAGCAAGATGGCGGCTACACTGAGGAGGGCAGATTCTCGACCGGAACCTTCAAACTACACTTTGAAGAGTACTTCGAAAGGACCCTTGAAGGGTGCATTTGGCGAATTGAGACACAGCCCACATGTATTCTGCAACAAACTCTACTAGCGGCACAAATTCTGCTACAATCACTTTGCACCACCACTGCTTCAACCCAGAAACACACTCGATGGCTGTGTCCCAATTCGCCAAACTGGCCGTAGAATCACCATTCAAAGCGTAATTTCCAGCGTGACAAGGGCTGTCCCATTTCAACCCATCCTACTGAATGCGGCCGAGAAACCTGCCCTTCCCTTTGCACCGTTTCCATGGAGATCGGACGTAACCAAAGCGTGCATCTGTGCACACTTCTATATCCCATCATGCACCGCGGCTACGCAAAAAAGAAGAAAATGGAGAGCGCGCAGGAGTACACACTTAAATGTAAGTGCTGGTTCACGTGGATTCAACTGGTTCAACAGTGCCACATGAAACTGTTGCTACATGAAACTGTTAGAATTAAATTCAGATCTGTATGAGGCGACTCAACTCAGTGAAGTCCCATTAAATTGAGTTTACAGTAATCACTATTTAACTGTAACAATGAGCGAATTATGATTTAATCTTTCATATTCACATATTTCATGATATTTAACATTTCACTTACATGTGGCGCAAAGGTGTGGTGGACCTCCAGAGCATGAAAAAAGATGGCCCTGAATCCTGTTTTCATCATTCCAAAGGCATGCTCAATAATTGAACGTGCCTTGGAATGATGAAAATTGAAGCGCTGGGCTCCCACACCTTGCGCTGGGCTCCCACACCTTGCGCTGGGCTCCCACACCTTGCACAGGCTCTTGTGGGGAGTGATGAGGGGGAGTGGATGCTGGAGACAGGGGTACCCTCCATCTGCGAGGATGAAGTGCCCTGGAGGAGGATACAGTCCTCTCTGGTACAGAGGACTGTATCGAAGGACTCTTGCATCATGGACAGAACCAGGCCACCCCACGTAGGTGTCTATGAAGCGGCCCTGATGGTCACAGCCTGAAGGATGATGCTGGGAAACAGTTTCCTGTTTCTGTAGCTCTGACCATCAGGGCCGCTGGGTGGCCTGATTCTTACATGGCAGCCATCTATTGCCCCAGCTGCTCTCCTAAAGGCCCTGTGCCTCGCAATACGTGCAAACCCACGGGTCACTGCCTCAAAGTCATCATTGGTAGGGAGGTGGACGACTTGGTGACGCAGGGCCACCACCTCCCTAGTGACCCTGTGGACAATGTGGTGGACAGTGGAGCGTGGTATCCCAAACACTCGGGAGACCATCCGGTAGGACGTTCCACTTGCCAGCCAGAAGAGGAAGACCAACACCTCAAGCTCAGCACCCCATCCATGCCGTCGGTCCAGCTCCAGAAGGCGCATTAGCACTGCCAAGGATTCCCTGCTCAGCCGAAAGTCAGGCCGTGTGTCTTCATGATTAAAGAACCTTTCCAGCACTGGCACACTCAGGTTAACTCTGCAGTATATTCTTCGGGTCTGGTTTGGGGAAAGAAATAGTTATATTCAATAAAGGTATGTGCAGTTATTCCCTGACAATAATAATAAAAACAATACATTATTCTCATGACAAGTTATTATTGCAGTATTAACAATAATAACATTAAATTAACTGGTGCGGCATAGAAGGTAAACAACGCCCTCTACTGGTATTAAACTGATTTAGCCATGGAATAAATCATACCTGCCCCAAATACTGGACCATTAAAATACACAACATCCCACTTTGTACAACTAATAAGTGGTTTATAAACTCTGCTTTATAAACTATGAATGTAAAAAATATATTGGTTACCTCTGTCTCTGTTATAACGTATTAAGAAGGTATATTTCGTTTAAGTTATGAAGTAGCTACAAATGGGAAAACAATCACCTGGAACCTTAGATTTACCTATTGATATTCCACAGAATACATGAATTACTTACTTCATTCAATCTAAAAAGAACTGAACGTCTGCGACGACGCCGCCTTAACTCTTCTTCTATTAAACTATGACAAATGAAAAATAAAAAGATCATTAATGTACTGTCCATTTTACAGCTATGCTCACACATCCAATGGCGTATAGCTAATTAATCACCAGCCGTCACCTTTTGTAGGCGTAACGTAAGCTACGTAATGTACGTTCAAAGACAGCGTGGAAGTGCGGTCCATGGTGTAGGTCTGTCCCACTTCAGCAAGATGGCGGCTACACTGAGGAGGGCAGATTCTCGACCGGAACCTTCAAACTACACTTTGAAGAGTACTTCGAAGGGACCCTTCAAAAGGTGCATTTGGCGAATTGGGGCACGGCCCTTGTGATTCAAGGTAAACCTTTGTGCACGACACCTTGTGACTCACTGTAAATCCCGCCTCCTCTGCATGTGTCACCCTGTGATTCACTGTAAACTCTGCCTCCGTAGCATGTGACACTGCGACTCACAGAAAACCCCACCTCCTCTGTATGAGAAATCAGGAATCAGAAAAGTCTGGGTTCCGCAAAATAAAGGTTTCAGTGCAAGCTGGGATGTCTATGGCGCCCTGATTGGCCTCTTTCTTCACCTGTAGATGGACATTTTCCATGGGAAACTACATTTTCAGTTTTCAGATATCAAATCATTGATAACATGTCGACTACTACTTTCTCGCCTTTTTGTACACATACTCATAAACATCCCCAGCGCCCCCCGCTTGAAACAACATGGATAGAACAGGAACAAGTAGCATTTACAATATAATAATCATGGTGTATGTCTAAAGTGACAGTGATAAACATGTCATTAATTCTAAAAGTTTTGTTTTATCTAATCCAAGCAGTGATGTAGGGGAGGAGCGAGACGATGAGAGAGGATCTGGACTCTTGGTATTCAAAAAAGCACTCAAAATGATGGCTGTAGCATGCTTTATTGACTCCCGCTTCAAATGAAACTTCTCTGAAAATCAACAGATTGTCAGTATCACTGTCTAAGAGGCCCTTAGACTGGTCCCTGTGAATGTGAGACAAGAACCTCCCAGTTGAAGAGACTAGTAGACCCTTTTCCCCCCTCTACACTTGATAAAGCCAGTACCCAATGACTGACTGGGCTACTGAAGATCACAGCAACAAGGCAGCAGAGAAGTGAAGAACAAAGCACTGTAGAAGAACAGGTTTGTTTTAAAATACAGATTGCTAAATACACTAAATGCATATTACTAATTAACACTAAAAATATAGATTTATTGATTTTGTTTATGTACATGTCAAGGCAGAGGTAAAGATCTACATGTGTCTTCCTTCCGTTGAGGCTGAAGAGGACCCGCTGCTGTGTTGGGGTGGTCACGTAGGAGAGCTGCCTCATCTTTCAAGGATTGCCAGAAGGTTTCTTTGCATACCTGCAACTAGTGTTTCCTCAGAATGAACCTTTAGTGCAAGTGGTAGCTCCTTATTGAGCAAGACTTAATCCTGAAAAAGTAAACATGCTGGCCTTTTTACACTTTTATCTAGCATGAAGGACTAAAAGAACTGAAGTTACAAATACAATTGTATCTAATGTTTATATGCTTTTCTAGAGGTTGGTTCATGTGTTTTATTATAGTATAGAGTTATATAATTGACCCATTAACAAAACAATGCCACCTGGACTCATATAGTTTTTTTTGCTGCAAGTGAAATTACAATGAATTGAGAATATATTTGTAGAAAAATAAGTGATAGCTCAGATACCTGCAAATTGTATGGTAATTGATGTTTTAGCAACTGTAAACCTTGGTTTAATAATTATCATGATATCATTGATCGCAATTATTTTGGTCAAAATAATCGTGAGGTAGAGTAGGCATGGGATGATATTAAAATTTAGACTGTCAGTGTTGCCCATTTTTAAAAGCGCTGCATACCTGCAGTGTGGCTGGGTCAGAGAACAGCACGCCGTTGCTTCATCTGCTGCATTGTTATCTTTAAACTTGTGTGTAGTTGTTTTGATACACTAGAAGTCACTCACGACCTACCCGATTGCAATTGCTTTGATTGGTGTATTGTAATTTATTTTGGCATTCATTTTGTACTTGAACCCCCTTTCGTTGTTAGTTTTATTGTACATTTTAATTTTATTATCACATGCAGCCTTGTTTCGCTTACATTTACTTTAAATATTATATCCAGATGGTAGATGGATTATATATTATATCCATCTACCATCTGTTGTGTTACTTCCTTTCATCCCTAGGAACGGTTTGTAACTTTTTTTTACACTGCGGTGTGTCACCAGCAGGTGGCCCTACAGCATTTATCATGTGGGATTAGACCAATACTTTATGTGCACCAGATGTATGCTGATTGTCCCTTACCAATATTATAAGCAGAACTGCTTTACAGAAGAGATTCGTGGAATTCTTCCCCTTTAAAAGCAGAAAGATTAAAGTAGATGTTTAGACTTTTAAAGGGACAATGAATGTTGTATATGTGTTTTTATGCAGGTGTATTTCTAATGTATTTAACTGATATTTTGAAGAACCCCATCAAAACTATAGCAAACTCTTTGAAAACTAAAGTAGAGTAAAAACTAAAGATCCTCTGGTCCACTAGTTGATGGTTACATCACAGATGAAGACCTGTCCTTGGGCAAGACACATAACCTGCCTCACGGGTATATGGATGGTTCCTTGAGTGTCTTGAAGGTAGAAAAGTGCTCTAGAAATGTGTCACGGTGCAATATCAGAGTGGAAAAAGGGACTAAAATAAAGGTCAAACAAGTGACTCGACATGCTGTCATCCAACCGGAAAGAGTCCAAAACACAACCTCCACAAATACATCACATGATAAAAAGTAATTACTAACGAGCATTCATTTCAGGCTAAATTAAAAGCTGGTGTGGTGTTGATGTTTTTTAATTTAATGTGCACAAATTATGAGTCTGATAACCTAACCTTCTTAACAGATGTATGATATTGACACAAAGTCTGTGTGAAAGCCATGTGAGGTGGGGCGGAGCCACGGTGGCTTTAATGTGACCGACTCCTGGTCTTCATTTTCCTGGTCAATGTTATTTATACATTTTGGTTTGCACCACATAAACGTGTCTACAACCAACCTCCTCCACCATTTGAGGGATCTCAAACAAAAATGTTAGTGTCAACTTTTTTTTGACAAAATAAGCTTTCAAAACATTATTTCACAAGCCTAATTGGTCTTAGTCTAATCGGGCTTGTGCTTGGCAGGGACACTTTTCAACAATGAAGTATAAAATTACACTCATGAATACACACTGACTTCATACCGACTGTAAAACACATAACCATTGCTCGAGATCCGCCTTAGTGCAGCTTAGGACCACTATACCAGACCATAGGGACCACCAGCACAATCTACAGTCTCTGTCATTTGTCGGCCCCTGGTTGTTGAGTGCAGCCCAGACAAATTCACTGTAATGGTATATGTGTAAAGTCAAAATAGGTGTGGCATTCTCAGGATTATGTGCGCCTGACGGGCCTATCTATGTACTCTGGTGTATGAATGTGTGTGTGAATGGGTGAGTGGTTCCTTGATGTAAAGTGCTTTGAGTGTCTTGAATGTGGAAAAGTGATAGTGACAGGTGCTATAGAGCAGGGGTGGGCAAACTTTGACACACGGGCCACAATGGGTTCTATCTATATCTATCTATCTTACATTAGACATTTAGCCTGTAACATGTATCAAAGCATGAATATACGTGGCTCATTGTAGAAATTGTTTTCCAAATGCATTCATTGAATTCATAATTAATTTATTAAATTTCAGTTAAATAAATGTAACCCGTGTCATATAATGTCCCACTTCCGGTGAGGAGTTGGTTGTGGCGGGACAAATTTCCTTTATTAGCGGTGACGTCAGACGCCAAGACCTGTCTCATGCTGCTCCTGCTGTGGCTGATTCTGGCTGATTCTGGCTGATTCTGGCTGATTCTGGCTGATTCTCTTGGCAATTTCATGGAAGAAAATACATAAAACTACATTTGGACTCGACAGATACTTACCGCTATCACTATCCGCTCAACGGTAAGCAATTCCATTTATTTTCCACAAAGTTACGTATGTTTTCCGGAGCTGCGGATCTCCCTTTTAACATGCGTCGGGAGTAACGCTAACAGTAGCATTTAGAATAATGCGGTCGGCGCGACCAAGAACGGTCTTTTTGGTTTAATTTTTACTTTATTTCCATTTACGTGTAAGCCGAACCTTTTGCCATAAAGGCTAGTGTTAATTTATTACTTTATTTTGATTGAATTTGATCCGGTTCGCTGCTTTTGGTTACTTTTTGAAATCTGAGTTGATATAGCAATGATGTTTTGAATAGGGCATTCTTTTGTGATGCGCAGCATTAGAAGCTCCATGTTTTTTTTATGAATTAGGCTAAGATGCCATGAGATTTGATTTATTGATGAAATTTAAAAGTGCACTTTGCTTGATTTGACCTGAATTGACTTTACTTGATCTGACTTGACCTGACTTTACTTGATTTGACCTGACTTTACTTTATCTGACTTTACTTTACTTTGCTTTAAAATCAAAGCTAGTTATTGGAATTATTATTTATTTGTTATTGATAAATTAATTTTTATGTAACGAAGATTATTTGGTTATATATATATATACTGCATGTATGGCATGTATTTATTTGTTTATTTATTGACGTTATAGTAATGATGAATTACTTTAAGATAATTTATTAATTGTATGCTAATTATGCTAATAATTATTTTTGGTTTACTGACCCTGTTTTTAGGTCAGGTTTTTTTTCCCCTGCACTGAATCCCACGACAACCCCACAATAACCTGGATGGCGAGCTACCCTTTTCCTTCATAGACTGGTAGGAACAAACGAACCTTTTCATTTTCCTGCTTTCTTGGATCATAACAAGTTTTGGATCATAAAGACATTACACATTGAACACAACCTTTGGAACAAATACTCGAACCTGGAACTGGAACGGGACATTTTTTTTGGGGTTCTGTTGCATTGCATTTTTTTTTTGTATTAATCATATATATAAAGTAATTTCATATTTATAATTCATTGTATATATGTATATTATTATTGCATACCTGCCTAAATAACTAATATTGAACTTAATATATATTATTTTTTGACTAAGATTCCGTGTTGATGTATTTATTCACACACACTGGCTCCCTACCGTACCTACATCTGGTCACATTGCAGTCAGGTCCTAATTAGCCCCTAGTTGCGTTACATAAACACAGCAGAAAAACTCACACTCAATTTTATCAAGTGCCAAAAGCTCAACAACTTGTTGAAAAGGTAAATTGAACAAGGTCTACCCTTGCCTAGTTTAATATAATTTGGTCACAGTCGGCGGGCCGGATTAATAAGCCCAAAGAGCCATGTGGGCCCCCGGGCCGAAGTTTGCCCATGTAACCTCCTGCCCAAGGGGAGGGGCTCTTATAGTCCGTGTCCAGGATGAGAAGGGTCAACTGTGATTTGACCTGCTCACCCCCAAGTCTTGGAGACGTACAGATCCTGGAGAGATGGAAGACAGCAGTCGATCTCCTTCTCAGCAGAGCAATGCTCTGCTGCAGTCTGTGTGTGTCCCTGGTGTACCACACTGTGATGGAGGAGTAGGTTTGTCACGATAACAATTTTTGAAGTTCGATGTATTGCTGAAGAAAATATAGATGATAAACCATAATACTAAAAATAATCAATTATTCCAAAAACAGTTCTAAATGTCCAATGTAGTTTAAAAAAACAAAACAGCTGCAATAAATAGCAGAATGACCCATAATTTATTCCACACTCAAAAGCTCCAATCTAATTGTAATACAAAAAAATAAGTTCCATGCTAAATCAAAGGAAAAAAACAACAACATGATAAATACTGACTTCATTTATCTTACATTTATGGAACAATAAGTCAATGTAGTAATTATCATGACGGGCTTATGGGAGAGGTGAGGATGGACTGCCGTGTAGAACTGCGTTATCGTTTGGGCTGGAGCTTGGCTTTTTTCGGCAGCCCTCTGCAAGAAGTCCATCCTGTGCTGGGCCATGAGGGAGCTGATGGTGGAGAGAGAGAGAGCTGGACAAGGCCCAGATCTACCAGACAAGACCCAAGATGTATCCTGTTCACAGAGGTCCCAGAGACAGTCCAGCAAGCAACTGTACAGAGTCTCCCTAGGCACCTGTCACTCTATTCCACCTGTCACTGTATAACAACTGTCACTCTAAAACACCCGTCACTCTATAACACCTGTAACTTTATAACAACTGTCACTCTATAACACCTGTAACTTTATAACAACTGTCACTCTATAACACCTGTAACTTTATAACAACTGTCACTCTATAACACCTGTCACTGTACTTGACATGTTTAAATCCAGGCTCAAAACAGTTCTGTTTAGTTGTGCATTTGACTGAAAGGGTTATATTCTGCACTCTTCTGTTTAAATGTTAATTTGATGATTATTTTTGATTATTTATGTTTTGATTTGTGTGATTTTAAGGTCTTTCTCTTTCTGTGAAGCACTTTGAATTACTTTGTGTATAAATTCTGCTGTACAAATAAACTTGCCTTGCTTCTGTAACACCTGTCACTCTATAACAACTATCACTTTATAACAACTGTAACTGTATAAGACCTGTCACTCTAACACCTGTCACTCTATAACACCAGTTACTGTCACTATAAACAACTAAATCTACTCTTCTGTATCTTTTGTATTTGTATCAAAGTCTATTTTGCCTTGTTTTAATGGATTTCCTTATTTTCTTATATTATTATTCTTTCTTCACTGTAATGCCACAGCAAATTCCTAGTGTGATTTTTTTTAAATATATATATTTTTTAACTAATGGTATTAATGGTAATAAAACATTCTAATTATCTTTCTCTCCCTCTTTTTTGGCCTATGTCAACTGTACCATTGTGCCCTTTGAGAGAAAAAAAATGATTAGGGGGTCTTTCAGACAGATTTAAATTCAGCCTTTGTCATGAAGCAGTAGTTTAAGTTAACAGCCCCTTTCACGTTTAGTTCAGTAAAGATTGGCAGTTATAGGGCTGAAAATACCCACATGATTCTAGTGAATGTGTATGGAGTTTAAAAATACAGTGCAGCGCTTCCTGTAGTATCACATGATGACATCACAAGGTGGAAGGTGGAGTGTTTTCTGTTTGAGAGAAAAATTCAGCCTAAATATGCAGAGTTTGTGTGTTAAACATGTGTGGATGAAACAAACAACTCCAGATCTGTTTGTGATGAGGAAACGACATAACAGCGATCAGAAAATAGTGTAATATGGGCCCTTTAATAGTGGGGTATTATGGAAAATGTACTTTGTGGAGCTTTCTACCATGTTAAAATAACATTGTTCCTTCATCAAAAGCATGTTTGAGTAATCTAGTGGTCTCTCCTAGATACCTTTCTAGTGGTTAGCTGTATGTTGCTATCCAAAGCTTAGCCCACAAGCCTATGTGTGTTAAGTCAAAGCTCATAGCGGCATCACAAAACATCAGTGTCCATCCCACTAATGAAACCACTGCACATCACATCATTGTCAAATTGTTTACAATTTGTATATTTATGAAGGAGTGTCATATGGGAGCATGGGTGACATAGGCTTGTGGGCGGAGCATTGTATAGACTCTTTTGGCTAACAAGGGTTTGAATAGAGTCTGGGAGAAATCACTAAATTATTCAAACAGGCATGGATGACATCTAAAACCTCTTCAGGCATGTTTTAGAAGAGGGAACAATGTTATAACCTCTTAGAAATCTCCTGGATCCTATCTGAATCCTCCTTATGGTTAGCAGTATGATTCTATCCAAGGCTCAGCACACAAGGTGTGAAGCTTGTTCTGCTTTCTGAATGGCTTCAACCAAAACTCTAAATGTATAAAAAACTGGTTACACTTTACAATACCTACACTGTAACTTTCTGGTGGTGGCACATCTCCTGCATGATTTCATGGAAATGAAAAGTTTAAAACCATCATCAGAACATTCTCCATGGAGATGACAAAGTTACACGCCATTCTGTGGAATATTCTAGCCAAAGGAACAACATTTCCATGGAAACAAGGAGGAGGCCCTCCTCCAGATCAAATAAGAGTTAAGATTGTGGAGATGCAAAAGTTTTGGGTACCTTCCCACCTCTGCATCATCATTATGAAATGTGTGTGTATTTATTTATTTTTAATCCCACATATATTGTTTCTTTTTAGTCCAAGGTTTTTGCCTTGGTGAACAGAATGGCCACGCACAAGTCTTCCCTGGCACAAAAAGAGGTGAGGGATCCTTTTCTTTTGTGTCTGATTTTTATTAGGTGCATGATGTAACTTTTCTGGTGAAGGGTAGATCTCCATTACCTAGAATGTTCCTCTGTGTCTCATTAAGGGATACCAAGCCCAACTTGGCAATAGTGACCAATCTTTCATACTCAATTTTTATGTTTTTATTTCCATGTTCATACTGCAGGCTGCTGCTGATCCAAGGAACAAGGGCCAGATTGTGGGAAAGATGGACTGGTGTGGGCAGAGTTGTGCCCACACCAGCAGCTCCCACCCTCGGCCCCACCGATAAGCACGTTCATAGTTTACCAATGTCCAAGAGAACTGCCTGTCAGAAGGGAAAGCCAATGCCACAAATTTAAATTATGCTGAATAACTGGAGTCAAGCGATAAAGGTGCGTGCTTCTTTGCTGTTCTCCTGTTGCTTTTAGCTTCTAGTGCGCGCCCACCGGCACTTCACCAGCAGTTCCGTGTTTATCTGCGCCTCACGGCAGGTAAGGGATACTCCAGTGCTCTCATCTAAAATGTACTTATCCGTCCGCTAACTTGGTACTGTTTAGCGCGGACAATCACGTATCTGCGCGCGGACAGACTGCGTTCGCAACTCATGACGGTAAGAGATCACAATTGTATTTGGCTGTTAGCGGTCCCTTAGCTTTAGCCCTGTGTTTTCTACAGGCAGCCTGTCCTGCTTTCCTGTCCTCTCCTTTACAGGAGCTACAAGTTGTGCTCAAGTACTAAGTATCTGCCTGTGTCACTGGTGCATGTGCTTGCAAATTCTAATCTTCGTATGCGTCCCCCCTTTTCTATGCAGACGCTGCCGTTTTGTCCTATATTTTCGGTTGCCTGCTGCTACCTTTTACTATGCGTTGCTCGCTTTAACCGTGCGCGTGGTCCGCCAGTGCCGCGCTGAAAGGGTGCGCGAGGACTTCTGCACCGCTCCGTGCGTCCGCACGCGTCGGATCTACCTGTCTGCCACGCTCACTGGGAGTCAGTGGATTAATGACACAATGCACTATTGTTGCTGTTATTCGGGTGTATGTGTATATGTAGAAATATCATTGAAACCCCTCATTTTAAAGTTTGTTTCCAGGAGCTGAGTGTCGGGTCTGGTGGTGGTTCTTCTGGAGGCGGTAACTCTTCATATTTGCAGTGCACTGTTTATTTGCGTGTATTGTTTCTCCTTTGTTTATGGTTAAATATACTCATCAGTTGCTCCTCTCCCTTTTTTCCCAGAAAGGCCTCAGCTCCCTGGCTTGTATGTGTAAAAAGTTTTTAAGTTAAACTAGTTTAACAAAGAATTGCAATTTTACTACTTTTGCTTCCTTCAATAAACATTGTGAATTGGAATTGTCTCTTGTCCTCCTTAAGTAAAGCTTACATGTGTGCTCTAGGCTTATATTCTCCAGGTGAAATTCCTGGGGTGGCATTATTGGACATTTATTAAATTAATAAGTGAAGACCAAATCAAGGTTTTACTGCACCGCTCCCGGTACACTTACACAAAAGGACTAATTTGTTGTATTTGGTGTTCAGGCGAAGCATTTGAGTCAATGCAACCTCTGAACTATGTGGTGTCAAACATCACCTGTTCTCTGGTCTATGGCTCCCAATAGACAGCTGTATTACAGACTCTATCCTGGTGCCTCCATTCCTTGCATCTATGGCCTCCCAAAGATCCATGAAGGATTACCCCTCAGACCCATTGTATCTAGTACAGGCTTTATTACATATAATGTGGCCAAACATCTGAAGACCATCCTGGCTCCTCTAGTGGGCAACATGGAGCACCAGATTGAGAAAACAGAAGAATTTATGAGCTAAGTCAAGCATCTCCAGTTTGATTCAGATGAGACCATGGTTTTCTTTGATTTCCTCTTTTATCCCCACATCAGTGGGGAGGCAGTGTCCACCAATAATCTAACCAGAACTGAAGAAGCTTGGACGAGCAGCAAAACGTCTTCAGTCCTACAACGTTTTGTCCAGTTGACTTTTATTATGTTTAATACAGTTAAGTTTCGTTTTTGACACCAAGTCTCTCCTTTTGCTCTATGCACTAAGTCACTCCCCCATCAGAGCGCTATCACATCCCGCTAATGAAATGACTGCACATCACATCAGTTAGTGTAGTGTATTTTGTTTATTTATGAACAATGACAGTGTGGGAGTTTAATGTGGAGAGCAAAGGGAGCGGGGACGCAGAGGATCAAAAACTAAAGTGAAACTTTTAAATGAATATAACATAGAACTAAAATACCCCTTCTCATTATGATTGCTGCTAGGTACTTACGAAATTATGTGTCACATCGGTTGCCCTTGTCCTTCCAGGCCGTGAAATTAAAAGAAAACTAGGCTAGATTGTTAGTAAAGTCCAAACTATAATTATTTGTTTTAATGAAGTTAGTAGTCTACCTGTCATATGCACTTTAACTAAGGCTATGAGCATTAGCCGTACTTGGAGGCCAGCTCCAGAGCCATACGTTCACTGTCCAGGGGGTTTTGCACGGCTTTCAGCTCCTCCTAAAACCATTACAATCTGTCAGACTTTCACAGCAACATAAACCACACTGAGACATTCACCTGCAGTTTCTTCAGCTTTTTCTCCTCCATCAGCCTCTGCATAAACTCCAGGTCGGTGTGGGTGAGCCGGTAGACCTTCATCCACTTTAACATGGTCTCTGGATCATTGGAGGAGCCTACAACATTAAGATTAAAAAAGGTGCATTATATCACTTTTCTGTTTGCAGTCTGCCATCTGCTTTTCTCCATGGAGATGTTATAGTCTTGCCTAGAATCTCACACCATAGATCTCTTACTTTTTTTAATCACAGTTGTTTATAGCGCTAAAACAGATCAAAACCATGTGTTCTTACTGTGAGAAGAGTTGCCTTATCAGAGATCTGACCTGTAACTTGGTCTCACCAGACTAGTTTCTATAGAGATTGTAGAAGATTAATGCCATACCGGGCAGCATTCAAGGAATAGCAATAATATCTCCGGGGCCGGGTCGCGGGGGCAGCAGTCTAAGCAGGGACTCCCAGACTTCCCTCACCCCGGACACGTCCTCCAGCTCCTCCGGTGGGACCCCAAGGCGTTCCCAGGCCAGCCGAGAGACATAGTCCCTCCAGCGTGTCCTGGGTCTTCCCCGGGGCCTCCTCCCGGTGGGACATGCCCAGAACACCTCCCTAGGGAGGCGTCCAGGAGGCATCCTGAGCAGATGCCCGAGCCACCTCAGCGGGTTCCTCTCAACGTGTAGGAGCAGCGGCTCTACTCCGAGCTCCTCCCGTGTGACCGAGCTCCTCACCCTATCCCTAAGGGTGCGCCCGGCCACTCTGCGGAGGAAGCCCATTTCAGCCGCTTGTATCCGCGATCTTGTCCTTTCGGTCATTACCCAAAGCTCATGACCATAGGTGAGGGTAGGAACGTAGATTGACCGGTAAATCGAGAGCTTCGCCTTCCGGCTCAGCTCCTTCTTTACCACAACGGACCGATACAGCGACCGCATCACTGCAGACGCTGCACCGATCCGCCTGTCAATCTCACGCTCCATCCTTCCCTCACTCGTGAACAAGACCCCGAGATACTTGAACTCCTCCACTTGGGGCAGAGACTCACCACCCACCCGGAGAGAGCAAACCACCTTTTTCCGGTCGAGAACCATGGCCTCAGATTTGGAGGAGCTGATTCTCATCCCAGCCGCTTCACACTCGGCTGCAAACCGCCCCAGTGCCTGCTGCAGGTCCTGGCTCGAAGAAGCCATCAGGACAACATCATCTGCAAACAGCAGAGATGAAATCCTGTGGTTCCCAAACCAGGCCCCCTCCGGCCCCTGGCTGCGCCTAGAAATTCTGTCCATAAATATAATGAACAGAACCGGTGACAAAGGGCAGCCCTGGCGGAGTCCAACATGCACCGGGAACAGGTCTGACTTACTGCCAGCAATGCGAACACAGCTCCTGCTCCAGTCATACAGGGACCGGACAGCCCTTAGCAAAGAGCCCCGGACCCCATACTCCCAGAGCACCCCCCAAAGGACACTACGAGGGACACGGTCGAATGCCTTCTCCAGATCCACAAAACACATGTGGACTGGTTGGGCATACTCCCATGAGCCCTCGAGGACCCGATGAAGAGTATAGAGCTGGTCCAGTGTTCCACGACCAGGACGAAAACCACACTGCTCCTCCTGAATCCGAGGTTCGACTATCGGTCGGATTCTCCTCTCCAGTACCCTGGAATAGACCTTACCGGGAAGGCTGAGGAGTGTGATTCCCCTGTAATTGGAACACACCCTCCGGTCCCCCTTCTTATACAGAGGGACCACCACCCCGGTCTGCCATTCCACAGGTACTGTCCCCGACCGCCACGCGATGTTGCAGAGACGTGTCAGCCAAGACAGCCCCACAACATCCAGAGACTTGAGGTACTCAGGACGGATCTCGTCCACCCCCGGAGCCTTGCCACCGAGGAGCTTGCCAACCACCTCAATGACTTCAGCCAGGGTGATGGACGAGTCCGCCTCTGGGTCCCCAGTTTCTGCTTCCTCCTCGGAAGACGTGACAGTGGGATTGAGGAGATCCTCAAAGTATTCCTTCCACCGCCCGACAACATCCCCAGTCGAGGTCAGCAGCTCTCCACCCGCACTGTATACAGTGTTGGTGAAGCACTGCTTCCCCCTCCTGAGGCGTCGGACGGTTTGCCAGAATCTCTTTGAGGCCGTCCGATAGTCCTTCTCCACCACCAGATTATTTCTATTTCTATCTGTTTTCCATGTGTTGTCCCAGTAATGCAACTTTGATTTCTCTTCCAGCTCAGTTTAAAATATATATAATTTACAATGTTGGGATGTCACTTCTGTTACCTTGTTTGACAGGAATTCTGAAGTCAAAAGTGTTGTTTGGATGTTGGTTTTATTCATCTTGACTCTGAAATTTTAAAAAATGTCAAATCAAAATCTAAAATTTCACTGTACAATTAGTGTTCAGTCCCTGTACCTCTGCAAGCGGGTGGGGGCGTTCAATCTGAAAATCCAACTGCCCGGCACAGTCCTTAGATAGAGGAGTTCTGGGTGACTGTCGGACCAGAGGTATAAAGTTGTTTTTATGGTCATTGTACAGAAAACCCAAAGATCTACCGGTGGACATACTGAGATGGAGGAACCCAAGAAGAACGTAGAAGAACCCAAATGAGCAGTGCCTTCTCCTCTCATGTCTCCTGGCTTCAAATGGGTGCTCCCAATCGCAGCATGATTACTGGCACCTGGAGATCAACACTGCACATGACTTTACCCATTTAACCACAAGAGGGCAGCAGAATACACTTAACATTTCTATTCCTGGTTTGGGCACAGTTTACATGCAATCTTTAAAGTGCCTTTGACAGATTAGAGCACTCATTTTACTAAAACACTGTTAGAATCATTATATTTAAAATTTTTGAATTTTCCACGTCCCCAGAGCTAGTCTCCATGTCCGGAGATCCGGTCGTCAAGGTCCCCGCCTTCGACTGCCGCCCGGATCTCTTTGCACCCGCCCCGCATGGCTCCTCCCGCAGGTGGTGGGTCCACGGGAGGACAGCCCCACGTCGTTCCTTCGGGCTGGGCCCGACCGGGCCCCGTGGGGAAAGGCCCGGCCACCAGGCGCTCGCTGGCGAGCACCCACCCCAGGCCTGGCTCCAGGGTGGGGCCCCGGTAACGCCAGTCCGGGCGACGTAACTGGCCTTGATCTTTTTCTTTCCATGGGGGGCTTCTGAACCGCTCTTAGTCAGACCCGTCTCCCAGGACCTGTTTGCCATGGGTGACCCTACCAGGGGCATGAAGCCCCCGACAACATAGCTCCCAGGATCATTCGGGTGCTCAAACCCCTCCACCACGTTAAGGTGGCGGTTCGGGGAGGTCGTCGTGGAACACTGGACCAGCTCTATACTCTCCATCGGGTCCTCGAGGGCTCATGGGAGTATGCCCAACCAGTCCACATGTGTTTTGTGGATCTGGAGAAGGCATTCGACCGTGTCCCTCGTGGTGTCCTTTGGGGGGTGCTCTGGGAGTATGGGGTCCGGGGCTCTTTGCTAAGGGCTGTCCGGTCCCTGTATGACCGGAGCAGGAGCTGTGTTCGCATTGCCGGCAGTAAGTCAGACCTGTTCCCGGTGCATGTTGGACTCCGCCAGGGCTGCCCTTTGTCACCGGTTCTGTTCATTATATTTATGGACATAATTTCTAGGCGCAGCCAGGGGCCGGAGGGGGCCTGGTTTGGGAACCACAGGATTTCATCTCTGCTGTTTGCAGATGATGTTGTCCTGATGGCTTCTTCGAGCCAGGACCTGCAGCAGGCACTGGGGCGGTTTGCAGCCGAGTGTGAAGTGGCTGGGATGAGAATCAGCTCCTCCAAATCCGAGGCCATGGTTCTCGACCGGAAAAAGGTGGTTTGCTCTCTCCGGGTGGGTGGTGAGTCTCTGCCCCAAGTGGAGGAGTTCAAGTATCTCGGGGTCTTGTTCACGAGTGAGGGAAGGATGGAGCGGGAGATTGACAGGCGGATCGGTGCAGCGTCTGCAGTGATGCGGTCGCTGTATCGGTCCGTTGTGGTAAAGAAGGAGCTGAGCCGGAAGGCGAAGCTCTCGATTTACCGGTCAATCTACGTTCCTACCCTCACCTATGGTCATGAGCTCTGGGTAATGACCGAAAGGACAAGATCGCGGATACAAGCGAAATGGGCTTCCTCCGCAGAGTGGCCGGGCGCACCCTTAGGGATAGGGTGAGGAGCTCGGTCACACGGGAGGAGCTCGGAGTAGAGCCGCTGCTCCTACACGTTGAGAGGAACCAGTTGAGGTGGCTCGGGCATCTGCTCAGGATGCCTCCTGGACGCCTCCCTAGGGAGGTGTTCTGGGCATGTCCCACCGGGAGGAGGCCCCGGGGAAGACCCAGGACACGCTGGAGGGACTATGTCTCTCGGCTGGCCTGGGAACGCCTTGGGGTCCCACCGGGGGAGCTGGAGGACGTGTCCGGGGTGAGGGAAGTCTGGGAGTCCCTGCTTAGACTGCTGCCCCCGCAACCCGGCTCCGGATAAGCGGAAGAAAATGGATGGATGGATGGATGGATTTTTGAATTTTACTTCCTAGTTGAAATCATGACATCACACTAGTGAATTCCATGACTGTCACCTAGCAACTGCCTGGAACCACTATTATTATAAACCGCTAATGATTTCACAAGAACAAGGCAAAAGACAAAGTTTACATCTGTCAACTGGACAAATTGTTGTAGGAGTGAAGACATTTGGCTGCTCATCAAAGCCGCTTCTTCCGTTCTGGTCAGATTACTGCTGGACACTGTCTTATATCTATCTGAAGGAAGAAGCCAGCTACACTGAAACTAACACACCTATTGTTTACAGTTTCCGTTTGTAGGCTAGGTCTATTGAGCTACATTATGTGTGCACTGTGCCTGAGTCATACTTAGCATATTCATTCAGCTCTTAATGGGTACTTTCACACCTATTAGCATCCTGGCTGGATTTATGTTTCCTTGGCTTGCTTTGTGTCTGAAGATGGAGTTATAGATGGGGGAAGATGATGACAGACACTGGTTCCACAAAATAATGTGGTCTACTCCATTCAGTGTAGTGAAGAGTGCAGAGAGTGTGAATGTACCAACACCGTCATGAGAGTTCCTCTGGACCACAGTCTGCCGTACATCTCCATCTCAAAGACACTAACCACTCCTTTGAAGATAGTGAGGTTTAGATCTTAGCCAGAAAAAAGAAATGGTTTGAGAGGGGAGTTAAAGAAGCTGTTTAGGAAAGACAGTCCTTCCTTAAACAGGAATGCAGGCCTTAGGCATCATCTATCCCCCATCTTTCACTCCACCCTCAGATCCAAAGCAAAAACAAAGGAAATTAAAGCCGCAAGTGGCATCGTACGGCCCTCGCGGGCCGTGCGTCGCACTAGGCCGGCCCCGCACTCCCTGTGGGTGGCGCTGACGCGCCACTTGTCCCTTTTTTATTGCGGCTTTGGGCTGCACTTGTCACCAAACAAGTCAAAACACATCGCAAGTGCTGTTGCACAAAATGCAAAAACATGGGTTTTCCAGGCATCGCCATGGCAACACCGTGCAAAATACAAACTTGGCCCCCTGGACTTTTTTGACGGGGACGACCTGAAGAATCACTGTGCCAAATTTTATGTTCGTCGTTGACAGTAATAAGTCGTTATTAGACTTTGAAATGTACGAAAATTTGGGGGATAACATGGGTGCTTTCGCGCATCGCCATGGCAACCCAGTGAAAAATATGACTTGGGTCTGATTGACTTTTTTGATCAGGATGACATGAAGAGTCATGGTGCCAAATTTCACATTATTCCATGAAACTAATATTTTTCCCATGAATGGGAAAAATTGGGAGTTTTCCCATTAGGATAACATTGGCAGTTTGGCGCATCGCCATGGCAACACGGTGCAAAAAACACATGGGTGTGATTGACTTTATTGATTGGGATGACCCAATGGAATTTTGTGTCGAATTTGGTAACATTTGGGAAAACTAAATTTTTGGCCTTCCATACAAATTTATTAAATGTTCTGTAGGGGGCGCTATCGCGCCAATTTAGTTTCTGTCACAATGAGTAGCTTTAGGCCCGAAAGTTTTACAACTGATTCGAATTTGAGCCAAATCGGACTTTGCATGCGCAAACGGGAGCAAATTTTGAAATTTGAAAATTGCAAAAATTCCGATGGAAATTTGCGGCTTCGCCGCACGGAAACCGTAAAAGGGATCATCATAAATTGGATAACTTTAGATGCCCCACTTGTCTAGATGACGTACAGTGAATTTCAGCCCTGCAGGTGAAGCGCCTTCAGAGAAGTTGACGAAAACGCGAGGTCAGCGAAAACGCTGACTCGGCATTTCGGAATTTTCAATCTAAGATGGCCGACTTCCGGTGCGTCCGAGGGCGTGGCCATAATAATATTTTTTGTTTGGCATCATTTGAAGAATGCGTGTACCGAATTACGTGGCTGTATGAAAAAGTTGACGTCGACGTCTCCCATTGACGTCAAAAATTTGACTTTTGCAGGGGGCGCTGTCGCGCCATTTTTTTATGTCCAATGATGCACCACATAAAAAAATAAATTTTTCACCAGACCTGAATTATGGGCAAAATTTGGTGAGTTTTTGAATATGTTCAGGGGGTCAAATTACTGCTCAAAGAGCAGAAGAAGAATAATTAAAGCCGCAAGCGGCATCGAACGGCCCTCGCGGGCCGTGCTTCGCACTCGGCCGACCCAGCACTCCCTGTGGGTGGCGCTGTCGCGCCACTTGTCCCTTCTTTATTGCGGCTTTGGGCTGCACTTGTCACCAAACAAGTCAAAACACATTGGAAGTGCTGATGCACAAAATGCAAAAACATGGGTTTTCCAGGCATCGCCATGGCAACACCGTGCAAAATACAAAGTTGGCACCTCGAACTTTTTTGTCGGTGACGACCTGAAGAATCACTGTGCCAAATTTTGTGTTCGTCGTTGACGGTAATAAGTCGTTATAAGATTTTGAAATGTATGAAAATTTGGAAATTTTCCCATTATGATAACATGGGCGCTTTCGCGCATTGCCATGGCAACCCAGTGAAAAATATGACTTGGGTCTGATTGACTTTTTTGATCAGGATGACATGAAGAGTCATGGTGCCAAATTTCACATTATTCCATGAAAGTAATATTTTTCCCATGAATGGGAAAAATTGGGACCTTTCCCATTAGGATAACATTGGCAGTTTGGCGCATTGCCATGGCAACACGGTGCAAAAAAAAGCATGGGTCTGATTGACTTTATTGATTGGGATAACCCAATGGAAATTTGTGTCAAATTTGATAACATTTGGGAAAACTAAATTTTCGGCCATTCATACAAATATATTAGATGTTGTGTAGGGGGCGCTATCACGCCAATTTAATTTCTGTCATAATGAGTAGCTTTAGGCCCGAAAGTTTTACAACTGATTCGAATTTGAGCAAAATCGGACTTTGCATGCGCAAACGGGAGCAAATTTTGACTTCTGATTATGTTCAGGGGGTCAAATTCCTGCTCAAAAAGCAGAAGAAGAAGAAAAAAAAAAAAAAAAAAAAAAATTAAAGCCGCAAGCGGCATCGAACGGCCCTCGCGGGCCGTGCTTCGCACTCGGCCGACCCCGCACTCCCTGTGGGTGGCGCTAACGCGCCACTTGTCCCTTTTTTATTGCGGCTTTGGGCTGCACTTGTCACCAAACAAGTCAATTTGTGCTGATGCACAAAATGCAACAACATGGGTTTTCCAGGCATCGCCATGGCAACACCGTGCAAAATACAAACTTGGCCCCCCAGACTTTTTTGACGGGGACGACCTGAAGAATCACTGTGCCAAATTTTATGTTCGTCGTTGACGAAAATAAGTCGTTATAAGACTTTGAAATGTACGAAAATTTGGAAATTTTCCCATTAGGATAACATGGGCGCTTTTGCGCATCGCCATGGCAACCCAGTGAAAAATATGACTTGGGTCTGATTGACTTTTTTGATCAGGATGACATGACGAGTCATGGTGCCAAATTTCACATTATTCCATGAAACTAATATTTTTCCCATGAATGCGACAGCGCCCCCTGAAAAAGTCAAAATACATTGCGTCAATGGGAGACGTCCCGACGTCAACTTTGGCGTAGAGCCACGAAACTTGGTACACGCATTCTTCAAGTGATGCCAAAAAAAAAAGATTATTATGGCCACGCCCTCTGACGCACCGGAAGTCGGCCATCTTGGATTAGAAATTCCGAAATGCAAAGTCAGCGTTTTCGCTGACGTCGCATTTTCGTCAACTCCTCTGAAGGCGCTTCACCTGCAGGGCTGAAATTCACTGTACATCATCTAGACAAGTGGGGCATCAAAAGTTATCCAATTTATGATGATCCCTATTACGGTTTCCGTGCGGCGAAGCCGCAAAATTCCATTGGAATTTTTGCAATTTTTAAAAGTCAAAATTTGCTCCTGTTTGCGCATGCAAAGTCCGATTTTGCTCAAATTCGAATCAGTTGTTAAACTTTCCGGCATAAAGCTACGCATTATGACAGAAACTAAATTGGCGCGATAGCGCCCCCTACAGAACATCTAATATATTTGTATGGAGGACCGAAAATTTAGTTTTCCCAAATGTTACCAAATTTGACACAAAATTCCATTGGGTCATCCCAATCAATAAAGTCAATCAGACCTATGTCGTCTTTTGCACCGTATTGCCATGGCGATGCGCCAAACTGCCAATGTTATCCTAATGGAAATCCTCCCAATTTTTCCCATTCATGGGAAAAATATTACTTTCATGGAATAATGTGAAATTTGGCACCATGACTCTTCATGTCATCCTGATTAAAAAAGTCAATCAGACCCATGTCATATTTTTCACTGGGTTGCCATGGCGATGCGTGAGAGTGCCCATGTTATCCTAATGGGAAAATTTCCAAATTGTTGTCCATTTCAAAGTCTTATAACGACTTATTACCGTCAAAGACGGACATAAAATTTGGCACAGTGATTCTTCAGGTCGTCCCCGTCAAAAAAGTCCAAGGGGCCAAGTTTGTATTTTGCACGGTGTTGCCATGGCGATGCCTGGAAAAACCCAAATTTTGCCATTTTGTGCATCAGCACTTCCAATGTCTTTTCACTTGTTTGGTGCCAAATGGAGTCCAGAGCCCCAAAAAAGAAGGGACAAGTGGCGCGTCAGCGCCACCCACAGGGAGTGCCGGGTCGGCCGAGTGCGAAGCACGGCCCGCGAGGGCCGTTCGATGCCGCTTGCGGCTTTACTTTATTAGGCCCGAGCCCCTACAGGGCGTAGGGCCTATTGCTTCCGCAACGATGAGTGCGAAGCACTCATCGTTGCAGACTGTCTTCACGAAGTTGCGCGCGAAGCGCGCAACTTCGTGGCAGCACCGCGACCTTGCACAGACTCCTGTGTCCTAGCAACCCATGCCGTAGGCATGGGTTTGCATATTTGTTGTTGCTAGCATGTCAGCGTCAACATCGAGTCAATGGGCGAAGCCCATTGACTCGATGTTGACGCTGACATGCGTCAACAGGAGTCAATAGGAGGAGTCGTCCCCCATCGCCCCCTGCACAGACTCCTGTGTCCTAGCAACCCATGCCGTAGGCATGGGACATCCATATTTGTTCTTGCTAGCATGTCAGCGTCAACATTGAGTCAATGGGCGAAGCCCATTGACTCAATGTTGACGCTGACGCAGCGCGAAGCGCTCATGTCCCCAAACACACTCTTGGCATCGAGCCCTATCCAAGCCCCCATGCCGCAGGCATGGGCCATACTTGTTACTGCTAAAATGAATGGAAGTCAATGGGAGGTCAATGGCGGACCCCGACGTCATGGCGAATGACGAGCGCGTCAGCGCTTGTCATTCGCCATTGACCCCACGGTGACGTGGGGAACGTCGAGAGCTTTCAAAAAACGTATAATATGTCATTCTAATGTTATCGGATATATTGTTTTTGCTAAAAATATTATTAGGCCCGAGCCCCTACAGGGCGTAGGGCCTATTGCTTCCGCAACGATGAGTGCGAAGCACTCATCGTTGCAGACTGTCTTCACGAAGTTGCGCGCGACGCGCGCAACTTCGTGGCAGCACCGCGACCTTGCACAGACTCCTGTGTCCTAGCAACCCATGCCGTAGGCATGGGTTTGCATATTTGTTATTGCTAGCATGTCAGCGTCAACATCGAGTCAATGGGCTTCGCCCATTGACTCGATGTTGACGCTGACATGCGTTAACAGGAGTCAATAGGAGGAGTAGTCCCCCATCGCCCCCTGCACAGACTCCTGTGTCCTAGCAACCCATGCCGTAGGCATGGGACATGCATATTTGTTCTTGCTAGCATGTCAGCGTCAACATTGAGTCAATGGGCGAAGCCCATTGACTCAATGTTGACGCTGACGCAGCGCGAAGCGCTAATGTACCCAAACACACTCCTGGCATCGAGCCCTATCCAAGCCCCCATGCCGCAGGCATGGGCCATACTTATAACTGCTAAAATGAATGGAAGTCAATGGGAGGTCAATGGCGGACCCCGACGTCATGGCGAATGACGAGCGCGTCAGCGCTCGTCATTCGCCATTGACCCCACGGTGACGTGGGGAAGGTCCAGAGCTTTCAAAAAACGTATAATATGTGTTTCTAATGTTATCGGATATATTGTTTTTGCTAAAAATATTATTATTATTTTTTTTATTTTTATTTCTTCCCGTTCTGCTCTTTGAGCAGGAATTTGACCCCCTGAACATATTCAAAAACTCACCAAATTTTGCCCAAAATTCAGGTCTGCCGAAAAATTTATTTTTTTATGTGGTGCATCATTGGGCATAAAAAAATGGCGCGACAGCGCCCCCTGCAAAAGTCAAAATACATTGCGTCAATGGGAGACGTCGCGACGTCAACTTTGGCGTAGAGCCACGAAATTCGGTACACGCATTCTTCAAATGATGCCAAACAAAAAAGATTATTATGGCCACGCCCCCTGACGCACCGGAAGTCGGCCATCTTGGATTGAAATTTCCAAAATGCCGAGTCAGCGTTTTTACTGACCTCGCATTTTCGTCAACTCCTCTGAAGGCGCTTCACCTGCAGGGCTGAAATTCACTGTACATCATCTAGACCAGTGGGGCATCTAAAGTTATCCAATTTATGATGATCCCTTTAACGGTTTCCGTGCGGCGAAGCCGCAAATTTCCATCGGAAATTTTGCAATTTTCAAAAGTCAAAATTTGCTCCCGTTTGCGCATGCAAAGTCCGATTTTGCTCAAATTCGAATCAGTTGTAAAACTTTCCGGCCTAATTCTAATGTTTGTGAAAGAAATCAATTTGGCGCGACAGCGCCCCCTACAGAATAACAAATAAATTTGTATGGAAGGCTGAAAATTTAGTTTTTCCAAATGTTACCAAATTTGACACAAAATTCCATTGGGTCATCCCAATCAATAAAGTCAATCAGACCCATGCTTTTTTTTGCACCGTGTTGCCAAGGCGATGCGCCAAACTCCCAATGTTATCCTAATGGGAAATCTCCAAATTTTTCCCATTCATGGGAAAAATATTAGTTTCATGGAATAATGTGAAATTTGGCACCATGACTCTTCATGTCATCCTGATCAAAAAAGTCAAACAGAACCATGTCATATTTTTTACTGGGTTGCCATGGCGATGCGCGAAAGCGCCCATGTTATCTTAATGGGAAAATTTCCAAATTTTCGTACATTTCAAAGTCTTATAACGACATATTACCGTCAACGACGAACACAAAATTTGACACAGTGATTCTTCAGGTCGTCCCCGACAAAAAAGTCCAACGGGCCAAGTTTGTATTTTGCACGGTGTTGCCATGGCGATGCCTAGAAAACCCATGTTTTTGCATTTTGTGCATCAGCACTTCAAATGTGTTTTTTGACTTGTTTGGTGACAAGTGCAGCCCAAAGCCGCAATAAAAAAGGGACAAGTGGCGCGTTAGCGCCACCCACAGGGAGTGCCGGGTCGGCCGAGTGCGAAGCACGGCCCGCGAGGGCCGTTCGATGCCGCTTGCGGCTTTAATTTTTTTTTTTTTTTTTTTTTTTCTTCTTCTTCTGCTTTTTGAGCAGGAATTTGACCCCCTGAACATATTCAAAAACTCACCAAATTTTGCCCAAAATTCAGGTCTGCCGAAAAATTTATTTTTTTATGTGGTGCATCATTGGGCATAAAAAAATGGCGCGGCAGCGCCCCCTGATAAAGTCAAAATACATTGCGTCAATGGGAGACGTCCCGATGTCAACTTTGCCGTAGAGCCACGAAATTCGGTACACGCATTCTTCAAGTGATGCCCCAAAAAAAAGATTATTATGGCCACGCCCTCTGACGCACCGGAAGTCGGCCATCTTGGATTGAAAATTCCAAAATGCCGACTCAGCGTTTTCGCTGACGTCGCATTTTCATCAACTCCTCTGAAGGCGCTTCACCTGCAGGGCTGAAATTCACTGTACATCATCTAGACAAGTGGGGCATCAAAAGTTATCCAATTTATGATGATCCCTATTACGGTTTCTGTGCGGCGAAGCCGCAAAATTCCATCGGAATTTTTGCAATTTTCAAAAGTCAAAATTTGCTCCCGTTTGCGCATGCAAAGTCCGATTTTGGTCAAATTCAAATCAGTTGTAAAACTTTCGGGCCTAAAGCTACTCATTATGACAGAATTTAAATTGGCGCGATAGCGCCCCCTACAGAACATCTAATATATTTGTATGGAGGTCCGAAAATTTAGTTTTCCCAAATGTTACCAAATTTGACACAAAATTCCATTGGGTCATCCCAATCAATAAAGTCAATCAGACGTATGTCGTTTTATGCACCGTGTTGCCATGGCGATGCGTCAAACTGCCAATGTTATCCTAATGGGAATCTTCACAATTTTTCCCATTCATGGGAAAAATATTAGTTTCTTGGATTAATGTCAAATTTGGCACAATGACTCTTCATGTCATCCTGATCAAAAAAGTCAATCAGACCCAAGTCATATTTTTCACTGGGTTGCCATGGTGATGCGCGAAAGCGCACATGTTATCCTAATGGGAAAATTTCCACATTTTCGTAGATTTCAAAGTCTTATAACGTCTTATTATCGTCAACGACGAACATAAAATTTGGCACAGTGATTCTTCAGGTCATCCCCGTCAAAAAAGTCTGGGGGGCCAAGTTTGTATTTTGCACGGTGTTGCCATGGCGATGCCTGGAAAACCCATGTTGTTGCATTTTGTGCATCAGCACAAATTGACTTGTTTGGTGACAAGTGCAGCCCAAAGTCGCAATAAAAAAGGGACAAGTGGCGCGTTAGCGCCACCCACAGGGAGTGCGGGGCCGGCCTAGTGCGAAGCACGGCCCGCGAGGGCCGTTCGATGCCGCTTGCGGCTTTAATTAGGCCCGAGCCCCTACAGGGCGTAGGGCCTATTGCTTCCGCAACGATGAGTGCGAAGCACTCATCGTTGCAGACTGTCTTCACGAAGTTGCGCGCGAAGCGCGCAACTTCGTGGCAGCACCGCGACCTTGCACAGACTCCTGTGTCCTAGCAACCCATGCCGTAGGCATGGGACATGCATATTTGTTCTTGCTAGCATGTCAGCGTCAACATTGAGTCAATGGGCGAAGCCCATTGACTCAATGTTGACGCTGACGCAGCGCGAAGCGCTCATGTCCCCAAACACACTCCTGGCATCGAGCCCTATCCAAGCCCCCATGCCGCAGGCATGGGCCATACTTATAACTGCTAAAATGAATGGAAGTCAATGGGAGGTCAATGGCGGAGCCCGACGTCATGGCGAATGACAGGTGCGTCAGCGCCCGTCATTCGCCAATGACCCCACGGCGACGTGGGGAAGGTCCAGAGCTTTCAAAAAACGTATAATATGTCATTCTAATGTTTTCGGATATATTGTTTTTGCTAAAAATATTATTATTTTTAGGCCCGAGCCCCTACAGGGCGTAGGGCCTATTGCTTCCGCAACGATGAGTGCGAAGCACTCATCGTTGCAGACTGTCTTCACGAAGTTGCGCGCGAAGCGCGCAACTTCGTGGCAGCACCGCGACCTTGCACAGACTCCTGTGTCCTAGCAACCCATGCCGTAGGCATGGGTTTTCATATTTGTTGTTGCTAGCATGTCAACGTCAACATCGAGTCAATGGGCGAAGCCCATTGACTCGATGTTGACGCTGACATGCGTCAACAGGAGTGAATAGCAGGAGTCGTACCCCCCTGCACAGACTCCTGTATCCCAGCAACCCATGCCGTAGGCATGGGACATGCATATTTGTTCTTGCTAGCATGTCAGCGTCAACATTGAGTCAATGGGCGAAGCCCATTGACTCAATGTTGACGCTGACGCAGCGCGAAGCGCTCATGTCCCCAAACACACTCCTGGCATCGAGCCCTATCCAAGCCCCCATGCCGCAGGCATGGGCCATACTTGTTACTGCTAAAATGAATGGAAGTCAATGGGAGGTCAATGGCGGACCCCGACGTCATGGCGAATGACGAGCGCGTTAGCGCTCGTCATTCGCCATTGACCCCACGGTGACGTGGGGAAGGTCCAGAGCTTTCAAAAAACGTATAATATGTGTTTCTAATGTTATCGGATATATTGTTTTTGCTAAAAAATATTATTATTATTTTTATTATTTTTATTTCTTCTTTCATCTGCTCTTTGAGCAGGAATTTCACCCCCTGAACATATTCAAAAACTCACCAAATTTTGCCCACAATTCAGGTCTGCTGAAAAATTTATTTTTTTATGTGGTGCATCATTGGGCATAAAAAAATGGCGCGACAGCGCCCCTTGCAAAAGTCAAATTTTCGAGCGTCAATGGGAGACGTCGACGTCAACTTTTTCATACAGCCACGAAATTCGGTACATGCATTCTTCAAGTGATGCCAAACAAAAAATATTATTATGGCCACGCCCTCTGACACACCGGAAGTCGGCCATCTTTGATTGAAAATTCCAAAATGCTGAGTCAGCGTTTTCGCTGACCTCGCATTTTCGTCAACTCCTCTGAAGGCGCTTCACCGGCTGGGCTGAAAATCACTGTACATCATCTAGACAAGTGGGGCATCAAAAGTTATCCAATTTATGATGATCCCATTTACGGTTTCCGTGCGGCGAAGCCGCAAAATTCCATCGGAATTGTTGCAATTTTCAAAAGTCAAAATTTGCTCCCGTTTGCGCATGCAAAGTCCGATTTTGCTCAAATTCGAATCAGTTGTAAAACTTTCCGTCCTAAAGCTACTCATTGTGACAAAAAATAAATTGGCGCGATAGCGCCCCCTACAGAACATTTAATAAATTTGTATGGAAGGCCAAAAATTTAGTTTTCCCAAATGTTACCAAATTTGACACAAAATTCCATTGGGTCATCCCAATCAATAAAGTCAATCACACCCATGTGTTTTTTTGCACCGTGTTGCCATGGCGATGCGCCAAACTGCCAATGTTATCCTAATGGGAAAACTCCCAATTTTTCCCATTCATGGGAAAAATATTAGTTTCATGGAATAATGTGAAATTTGGCACCATGACTCCTCATGTCATCCTGATTAAAAAAGTCAATCAGACCCAAGTCATATTTTTCACTGGGTTGCCATGGTGATGCGCGAAAGCGCCCATGTTATCCTAATGGGAAAATTTCCACATTTTCGTACATTTCAAAGTCTAATAACGACTTATTATCGTCAACGACGAACACAAAATTTGGCACGGTGATTCTTCAGGTCGTCCCCGTCAAAAAAGTCCGAGGGGCCAAGTTTGTATTTTGCACGGTGTTGCCATGGCGATGCCTGGAAAACCCATGTTTTTGCATTTTGTGCATCAGCACTTCACATGTGTTTTGACTTGTTTGGTGAAGAGTGCAGCCCAAAGCTGCAATAAAGAAGGGACAAGTGGCGCGTTAGCGCCACCCACAGGGAGTGCGGGGTCGGCCGAGTGCGAAGCACGGCCCGCGAGGGCCGTTCGATGCCGCTTGCGGCTTTAATTATTATTATTATTATTTTTATTTCTTCTTCTGCTCTTTGAGCAGTAATTTGACCCCCTGAACATTTTCAAAAACTCACCAAATTTTGCCCATTATTCAGGTCTGGTGAAAAATTTATTTTTTTATGTGGTGCGTCATTGGGCATAAAAAAATGGCGCGACAGCGCCCCCTGCAAAAGTCAAATTTTTGACGTCAATGGGAGATGTCAACATCAACTTTTTCATACAGCCACCAAATTCGGTACATGCATTCATCAAGTGATGCCAAACAAAAAAGATTATTATGGCCACGCCCTCTGACGCACCGGAAGTCGGCCATCTTGGATTGAAAATTCCAAAATGCCGAGTCAGCGTTTTCGCTGACCTCGCATTTTCGTCAACTCCTCTGAAGGCGCTTCACCTGCAGGGCTGAAATTTACTGTACATCATCTAGACAAGTGGGGCATCAAAAGTTATCCAATTCATGATGATGCCTATCACGGCTTCCGTGCGGCGAAGCCGCAAAATTCCATCGGAATTTTTGCAATTTTCAAATTTCAAAATTTGCTCCCGTTTGCGCATGCAAAGTCCGATTTGGCTCAAATTCGAATCAGTTGTAAACCTTTTGGGCCTAAAGCTACTCATTGTGATAGAAACTAAATTGGCGCAATAGCGCCCCCTACGGAACATCTAATAAATTTGTATGGAAGGCCGAAAATTTACTTTTCCCAAATGTTACCAAATTTGACACAAAATTCCATTGGGTCATCCCAATCAATAAAGTCAATCAGACCTATGTCGTCTTTTGCACCGTGTTGCCATGGCGATGCGCCAAACTGCCAATGTTATCCTAATGGGAAACCTCACAATTTTTCCCATTCATGGGAAAAATATTAGTTTCATGGAATAATGTGAAATTTGACACCATGACTCTTCATGTCATTCTGATCAAAAAAGTCAATCAGACCCATGTCATATTTTTCACTGGGTTGCCATGGCGATGCTAGAGAGCGCCCATGTTATCCTAATGGGAAAATTTCCAAATTTTCGTACATTTCAAAGTCTTATAACGACATATTACCGTCAACGACGGACATAAAATTTGGCACAGTGATTCTTCAGGTTGTCCCCGTCAAAAAAGTCCGAGGGGCCAAGTTTGTATTTTGCACGGTGTTGCCATGGCGATGCCTGGAAAACCCATGTTTTTGCATTTTGTGCATCAGCACTTCAAATGTGTTTTGACTTGTTTGGTGACAAGTGCAGCCCAAAGCCCCAATAAAAAAGGGACAAGTGGCGCGTTAGCGCCACCCACAGGGAGTGCCGGGTCGGCCGAGTGCGAAGCACGGCCCGCGAGGGCCGTTCGATGCCGCTTGCGGCTTTAATTATTATTTTTTTTTTTTTTATTTCTTCCTGTTCTGCTCTTTGAGCAGTAATTTGACCCCCTGAACATATTCAAAAACTCACCAAATTTTGCCCATAATTCAGGTCTGGTGAAAAATTTATTTTTTTATGTGGTGCATCATTGGACATAAAAAAATGGCGCGACAGCGCCCCCTGCAAAAGTCAAATTTTTGACGTCAATGGGAGACGTCGACGTCAACTTTTTCATACAGCCACCAAATTCGGTGCATGCATTCTTCAAGTGATGCCAAACAAAAAAGATTATTATGGCCACGCCCTCTGACACACCGGAAGTCGGCCATCTTGGATTGAAAATTCCAAAATGCCGAGTCAGCGTTTTCGCTGACCTCGCATTTTCGTCAACTCCTCTGAAGGCGCTTCACCTGCAGGGCTGAAAATCACTGTACATCATCTAGACAAGTGGGGCATCTAAAGTTATCCAATTTATGATGATCCCTTTTACGGTTTCCGTGCGGCGAAGCCGCAAAATTCCATCAGAATTTTTGAAATTTTCAAAAGTCTAAATTTGCTCCCGTTTGCGCATGCAAAGCCCGATTTTGCTCAAATTCGAATCAGTTGTAAAACATTTCGGCCTAAATCTAATGTTTGTGAAAGAAATAAATTTGGCGCGACAGCGCCCCCTACAGAATAACAAATAAATTTGTATGGAAGGCTGAAAATTTAGTTTTTCTAAATGTTACCAAATTTGACACAAAATTCCATTGGGTCATCCCAATCAATAAAGTCAATCAGACCCATGTGTTTTTTTGCACCGTGTTGCCATGGCAATGCGCCAAAGTGCCAATGTTATCCTAATGGGAAACCTTCCAATTTTTCCCATTCATGGGAAAAATATTAGTTTCATGGAATAATGTGAAATTTGGCACCATGACTCTTCATGTCATCCTGATCAAAAAAGTCAATCAGACCCAAGTCATATTTTTCACTGGGTTGCCATGGCGATGCGCGAAAGCGCCCATGTTATCCTAATGGGGAAATTTCCAAATTTTCGTACATTTCAAAGTCTTATAACGACATATTACCGTCAACGACGGACATAAAATTTGGCACAGTGATTCTTCAGGTTGTCCCCGTCAAAAAAGTCCTGGGGGCCAAGTTTGTATTTTGCACGGTGTTGCCATGGCGATGCCTACAAAACCCATGTTTTTGCATTTTGTGCATCAGCACTTCCCATGTGTTTTGACTTGTTTGGTGACAAGTGCAGCCCAAAGCCGCAATAAAAAAGGGACAAGTGGCGCGTCAGCGCCACCCACAGGGAGTGCCGGGTCGGCCGAGTGCGAAGCACGGCCCGCGAGGGCCGTTCGATGCCGCTTGCGGCTTTAATTATTATTATTTTTTTTATTCTTCTGCTCTTTGAGCAGTAATTTGACCCCCTGAACATTTTCAAAAACTCACCAAATTTTGCCCAAAAGTCAAAATACATTGCGTCAATGGGAGACGTCCCGACGTCAACGTTGCCGTAGAGCCACGAAATTCAGTACATGCATTGTTCAAGTGATGCCAAAAAAAATAAATTATTATGGCCACGCCCTCGGACGCACCGGAAGTCGGCCATCTTGGATTGAAAATTCCAAAATGCCGAGTCAGCGTTTTCGCTGACGTTGCATTTTCGTCAACTCCTCTGAAGGCGCTTCACCTACAGGGCTGAAATTCACTGTACACCATCTAGACAAGTGGGGCATCAAAAGTTATCCAATTTATGATGATCCCTATAACGGTTTCCGTGCGGCGAAGCCGCAAATTTCCATCGGAATTTTTGCAATTTTCAAAAGTCCAAATTTGCTTCTGTTTGCGCATGCAAAGTCCGATTTGGCTAAAATTCGAATCAGTTGTAAAACTTTCGGGCCTAAATCTACTCATTATCACAGAAACTAAATTGGCGCGATAGCGCCCCCTACAGAACATCTAATACATTTGTATGGAGGACCGAAAATTTAGTTTTCCCAAATGTTACCAAATTTGACACAAAATTCCATTGGGTCATCCCAATCAATAAAGTCAATCAGACCTATGTGTTTTATTTCTCCGTGTTGCCATGGCGATGCGCCAAACTGCCAATGTTATCCTAATTGGAAACCTCCCAATTTTTCCCATTCATGGGAAAAATATTAGTTTCATGAAATAATGTCAAATTTGGCACCATGACTCTTCATGTCATCCTGATCACAAAAGTCAATCAGACCCATGTCATATTTTTCACTGGGTTGCCATGGCGATGCGCGAAAGCGCCCATGTTATCCTAAAGGGAAAATTCAAAATTTTCGTACATTTCAAAATCTTATAACGACTTATTCGCTTCATTGAGGAATGTGAAATTTGGCACAGTGATTCTTCAGGTCGTCCTCGTCAAAAAAGTCGGGGGGCCAAGTTTGTATTTTGCACGGTGTTGCCATGGCGATGCCTGGAAAACCCATGTTTTTGCATTTTGTGCATCAGCACTTCCAATGTGTTTTGACTTGTTTGGTGACAAGTGCAGCCCAAAGCCGCAATAAAAAAGGGACAAGTGGCGCGTCAGCGCCACCCACAGGGAGTGCGGGGCCGGCCTAATGCGAAGCACGGCCCGCGAGGGCCGTTCGATGCCGCTTGCGGCTTTAATTTATGTTTTGATTTGTGTGATTTTAATGTCTTTTTATTCTGTAAAGCACTTTGAATTACCTAGTGTACGAATTGTGCTATACAAATAAACTTGCCTTGCCTTGTGGTAGCACACATTAATGCTATGCATTAACTGGCAGCATGTAGAGATTGAACAACAGGGCTCCCAGTAATCTGACCAGAACTGAATAAGTGGCTTGGATGAGCAGCCAAATGTCTTCACTCCTACAACCTTTTGTCCAGTTGAAAGATTTTACTTTTGGCTTTTACTCTGGATCAGATCTGGATGACTGAAGGATTACACAGATGTATTAAACATACATTCCTTTTAGGTCTATTAGCCAACACGGAATCACGAAACAGCATTTTACCTTCAACACTAATTTAAACTGGGAGATTTGGTGCTTGCGCTTTCATCAGGGATAATAGCGGCTTAATATATACTCCAATTTCCGCCTTAATGTCAATAATGAAGCTCCTGTGTGAGTTCACCAAAGACCCTGTGCATTAGTCTGCCCCCTGCGTCTCCAGCGCAGCAGGAGCCTGTTCATATACATTAAGAGCGCTCGCGTCCACTGCTGCCTTGGTGCGTAAAAGCAGCGCCGCGCGCATACTCAGACCCGCGTGCGTTTTATATAAGAAGCGCGTGACACCTGTTCCTATACATGCCGTGCGTCTGCATCCTTTCACTCACTGCTGCCTTCGTGCGTAAAGGCGGCACCGGTGCCACAAACGCGGAGGACATTGGCCATAAAAAAGCGCACGTGGCCACCGGAATTTTCCCATAAAAGTTTACTTTCCGCGGCTCCCGAAGAGCGAAACATGAACGGGAATTGCACCGAGGAAGACGGAACCAGCTCAGCATTCACGTCCAAGTTGTCCCCCAGTGCGGACATCTGCGTGGGGCTCGCAATTCTCTGCATGGGTTTGTAATTTTTTTTGTGATACTGGCTACATATAAGAGAGGTGAGCAGAGGAGCCAAACAGCGTGCCAAAGTAATTCGATTCACTTGAGCTGAGTATAAGTTCCCTAAAAGGGAAAAGTAATTTTAAGTAGGCTAAGAGGTTTCTTATAATTGAATAAATGTAACTGAGTATCCACAGCTCTGGTTGAATATAATCTGTCTGGTGGGGACTTTACAGGAAATGCCCCACTGTGTTTTTAAACTCCATACACCACATGTGTCAAACTCAAGGCCCGGGGGCCAAATGCGGCCCACCACGTCATTTTATGTGGCCCGCGAGAAGGTAAATTAAAAGGCATGACTGTCATTTTACAATAAGTCTATGCTGCTTTAATGTGTGCACTGACAATAAGCTAATGAGATTTTCCCAGCAAGTGGAACTGAGAAATATTTGCAAATAATCATCACAAAATGTTCATGAAGAGGAAAATTGTTGGCATGGAAGGGAGTTTGGAGGAAGAAAGGTGAAGGTGAATACAAGTTTGTGCTTTGAGGAGAAAAAACGGTATGTTTTTTGCGTTATGAGACAGGGTCGGTACAATCTACGTCGACATTTTGACACCAAAGACGGAGCTAAGTATGCAAAAGTTAGTCTGCAAGAAAAACAACAAATTGTCCAATAATTAAAAGGCTGTAAAAGGCCGTATTTGAAGCAGTGCTGAAGGTCTGTGAGCAGGTGTGTCCCGACCAGATACACACTTTTAAAAATGTCATTTCATCACAGAAACTGTTATTTAACAAGTTAAAAAGTAATTACATTTATTTGACATGACATTCGGTTACATTTAGTGATATTTACACTGCCACACAGTCACATCTGGCCCTTGATGGCGGCCATTTTGCTGATGTGGCCCTCGATGAAAATGAGTTTGACACCCCTGCCATATACCTTCACACAATCAGCCCTGGAATGTCTGATCTCTACTGAACTAAATGTAAAAGGAGCTGTTAACATGAAAACCTACCACTTCATGACATCACAAGGTGGAACCAAGCATTTTGAGCTTTGCAGATGTAGACAGACTAATAATAAAGTGTTAAGCAAATGAGAAGGTAGAAACATTGTAGCTCACAAGAGTCAGTTTTGTGTAATATAGGACCTTTAACAATGAATAGCCCATAGGAGTGTAATACTCTTCTTTAATAAAGTGACCACTGGGTACTGTGCAGTGCTGCTGTCCATGCTGGGGAATGGCCTGGTTCTTCTCATCTGTTACCGGCGAAGGAGGATCTTGGTGGGCTCCGAACTGCTGTGCGTGAACCTGGCCGTGGTGGACTTCTTCTGTTGCGTGTTCTTCTACCCGCTCTCCATCTTCTCGTCCTTCACGCACATGTGGCTGGGTCAGAAGCTCACCTGTGTCTACTACGGTTTAGGCTGCTACATCTTCGGCCTGTGCGGTATGTTCACTATAACGGCCATCAGTGTGATCCGCTACCTCAAGACCTGCTACAGCCTGCTCTACGGTAAGTTAACACATGGTTATGATAAGAGACCCATCAGAATGTGTGCATTTCATGTACTGGTATCCAACAAACATATAAACAACAACTAATTTATCTATGCTATTGACAAATGTCAAAAATCATGTTTTTATTTTTTTGGCTACTTAAATTATGAGGTAGAACTTCTATGTAACCCCTCAGTCGTCCAGATATGATTCATAGCACAAGAAAAAACTCAAATCAAATCAATTCTAAACTCATCTCTCCTGGAAGAGTCTATGATGGTCATCCCTCTTACCTTTAGCTCCAACAAATGTTATCGAGCTAAGCCCCTTTAATTCCGGGGATAGTCCAGACTGATTACAAAAATGGTTTAACTAACCAGACCAAATTTATTCAGGAAAAAAGTTATCATGAGGTTATAATTTGGCTTGATATGATTTTGTCGTAACGGTGCGGGTCAGGACCAAAGTATGCGGACTCAGAGCAGGTTGACAGTGTTTATTTATAAGTCTGTGAATCAAAGTCTTAAATAGTTCAAATGACACACACGAGGAACCAGGAAGCAGGAGGCAGGCAGAACAGACGGAGAGCGGGTCGGGAACGGGAAGCCGGGGCTGGAGTGAAGATGGGAGTGGGGACGATACCAGGACAGACAGGGCCGGCGTAGTCCAAGGAGTGGGACCCAGGGTAAGAAGCAGGCGGGACGCCAGAGGCCAAGGCAGGCAATGCGGAGTGAGATGACTATACCGGAGCATAGAGGCAGGAGCAGGAGCGGGCGAAGGCAGGAGTGTTTTACACGCGGACGGTCTGGCTCCGAGTGTAGTCTGCCGAGTCTTCTTATACGCCACCACAGGTGAGGGTGATTGCGCTAATGCACTCCAGGTGTGTGCAGCAGGAGTCAGAGACAGCTCCAGACAGACAGGTGAGGGAGAGCGAGTACAGGAGGGCAGCAACAAACAGGCATCATGACAGATTTGTTGTAGACAAATCAAAGATTTATAGACACAATAGCAAAATAAAAATACTAGGATCATGCAAAACAGGTTTATATGAACATTTTAAGACCAAAATGAGAATCTGGACAGCAAGAGTTAGGGAGAGAGGGAAGACAGCTTTTCAATAGAAAGTGAATTAAAGCTAGAGTCGATGGAGATTGAAGAGCCATGCCCTCTTTCTATCTGGAATGTGGCGGCTAGCAGGTTAGCTATGTCCATTTATATATATATATATATATATATATATATATATATATATATATATATATATATATATATATATAGCGGCAACCAACCTTGAGGCTGCGGTGAGAACCAGAGTGGGTTCTGGGCTGTAGCTTTGTGACGCGCTGGAAGTTTATTGAGGACAAATACGCTGAGATCCGATATGCGTTTGTGGGTGATTTATTTTAGCGAACATGCAGATACACGGAGCATTCAGCGGCGCAGCAGAGAGAATAGAACATGGATTGACATAGATGGATGTAACAGGTTATGGCATAATAAGTAAATGGAAACAAAGCTAGCAGTCAACAAAAATTACGGCTACCCAGCCCTGACTCATGACACTCTGCCCCAAGCAAGTGTCACCTTTTCAAACATACGTGCATGCGCACCTGCCCATGTTGAGCCCCACCCCCTTGGCTCTCAAACAATCACACACACACAAGCAGCAAACACACTGTGCACTGTGCATATATATATATATATACACAGTCTATGGCTGAAGCTTATCTCTTTTTATTTTATGTTTTTATTTTCTATTTTTTTTTATTCGTGATCATATTAATCTTTAGGCTTAAATTCCTTCTAACTGGTAAAATCAGAAGGTCTTTTTGAGTAAAGCTGAAGTGGTGTTGTAGTGTTTGGACATGTCCTTGCTGAATGTCCCACTCCCCCTGTGGAGTGTCTCTTTCAAATGCCCCGATGACAGCTGGACCCTCTCCTCCTTCCCGCCTGGCCCTCCTCCACCCACCTCCCTCTCCTCCTCACCCGGCTCTCCTTCTCCTCGCCTGGTCTTCCTCCTCCTCACCTGGCCCTCCTCCTCGCCTGGCTGATTTTTCTTGTTTTGTCTGATTTTTCCTGTTTGTTTTTGTGTGTATATCATGGTGGCTGAGTGGCAACCTTCATGCCTCACAGCAGAAGGTTTGGTTCGATCCCCGGGTCGCCCAGGCCTTTCTGTGTGGAGTTTTGCATGTTTCTCCCTGTGTCTGGATGGGGTTCCTCCGGGTACTCCGGTTTCCCCCATCAACCAAAACATGAACGCCCTTCGATACAACTGTTGTTGTGATTTTGGGCGTTACAAAAATAAAATGAAGTGAATGTTCTCCTCTGTACAGTATGGCTGGAGGGCATGCGTGTCCGCTGGGTCTGTGCTGTCATCTGGCTGGTGGCTGCGCTATGGTCGTGCTTTCCGTTGTTCGGGTGGGGTGAGTATGTTCCCGAGCCCTACGGCCTATCCTGTACGGTGGCCTGGAGAGGCTACCACACCTCAGCTAAAGATGCCTTCTACGTCATCTGCTCGTTTGCCTGCTTCACGCTGGTGCCCGTGTTGCTCATAGTGGTGTCCCAGGGCCTTATCTTGTACAAAGTGTCGCGCTTCTCCTACTCCCTCTCCGTCCAGGGAATCCGGAACAACCTGCGGCACACAGAGAAGAGGCTGACCATGGTGAGACACTTTTGTGGAACTTGTAACAGCAGCAGAATGGACCACCTCTGGGGTTCTGGAAGTGTAGTAACTAGTAGCCACAGGGGTGTAGCACCAAACTTTGAGCCTTGGGTACAAATCATCTTGGTGGGGTGATGGTGGGTCACTTTTCCATTAATTTTTCAGATAGACTTTTAGAAAAATTTCAATATTACGAGTTCAAAGTAATCGCAAATTCTAAGCAGCTAAGTGCTGCTAATATCCACAGCACGGTGGTTTTAAGCCCAAAAGACACTTTAAAACAAGCAAGATTCAGTGAAATGAACTTAGTGGTTTATTGATTTTAAATAAAAATATATGTCTAGTGGTCATTAGTTAGGTTAGTTTGAGCTTATAACATTGTTTTCTCATCAAAAACAGACCTGGACTTATATTTTGCTTCCTTCCCGCTTGTTTGATGAATCCTGTTTTGTAAATCAGCTTCCTCTAAGCACTCAAAAATAGAGCAAAACATGCTATTTTGAAATTCCCAGGCCCATAAATCATCAACAGACTTATTCTAAGCATTTCTGGATCCCAGGAATAGATGTCAGTTTGGTTTGATAGAGATAGATAGAAATAGAGACAGATTAAAAGTCACTTTTATTTATGTTGATGTAAAAATCAAATACATTTGTATTTGGTTTAAGTAAAACAAAAGAAAAATGAATTAAAAAAAGTAATTCCTCATTACTAATTCATGCTATGTCACAGCACTTTACTGTGACATTTACATCCAGTTGACTATATAAATATGAATAAAGGTACTTTTAAAATCCATGGACATGACGTGACAAATAACAGACATGGAGAGTGAACAAGGGCTAAGGATCATGCCTGATGAAACGCATGTCTCTTAAGTAAATGACATTCATGGTTTGCTTACAGTGTTGTAGACAAATTATAATTGACCAATGAAACATTCACAACGCTACATGTTATTCTTAGGCTCAGCAGTAGAGGCAGACCGATGTATCTGTCAATGAATGCATCAGGCCAATATTTGCACTTTTAATCTTATCGGCTATTGACCTTAAATCTCCAGCGCAAACTGATACTTTGTTTTTCCGACCTGCTGTATAAAAAAAACATGCATAAAGCTTTATTTGAACGCTGTGAACAGTACCTAAGATGGATTCTGATGAGACTGTGAACTTGCCAATATACAGAGAATCCATTTTCATGTCCTCTGAGTTTGCATGAAATAGCAGATCCCCGATTCACTGTATCTCACAGTAATAAAAAAAAGAAAAAGAAAAAAGTTTGACTTTGCAGTAATCCTGTGTGTTACAGTTACTGTAGGTGCAGTGGTAAAGTAGTGTTTGTTTTCTTGTGTTCAGATGTTCTTCTGCATCAGCCTGGGTTTCATTACCGCCTGGGCACCCTACGCTGTCGTCTCTTTCCTCTTCATTTTCCACAAAGGCAGTGGTTACATGGCTCCAGAGGGCTTTGTGTTGCCTGCGCTCTTCGCCAAAAGCTCGCACATCTACAATCCCTTCATCTACTTTTACTTCAACAAGACATTCCAGCGCGACCTGCGCCATCTGCTGAGCTCCGCATGTCCATCACTGGGACGGAATCGTGTGGGGGTGCACCTGGGCCCCGGTCACCCGGGACCTCATCCCATCCACATCCAGATGATGGAGCAGCCCAAAGTGGTCAATAAACAGGAGAGTTGCGAACCCAAGTGTAAAGTCCATTTGGAGGAGAATAGGCCCGTGTATTTGTGCTGGGGATCCACACACTCAGATGAGACTCCACCTGCCCAAGAAGGAGCGGCCAAGAGCCTGAAACAAGACTCCATATGAACAACCAGCTTCTGAAGACCTGCACAAGACCTCACTGCTGACCCAGGTCTAACTCTGCTGTCCCACGTCCCACTCTGCAGTCCTAAGTCCCACTCTGTTGTCCCACATTCCACTCTGCTGTCCCATGTCCCGCTGACCAGGCCCAGGTCCCATTCTCCTGTCCCACTTCCCACTCTGCGGTCCCTGGTCCCACTCTGCGGTCCCTGGTCCCACTCTGTGGTCCCTGGTCCCACTCTGCGTTCCCAGGTCCCACTCTGCTGTCCCACATCCCACTCTGTGGTCCCGGGTCCCATTCTGCTGTCCCAGGTCTAACTCTGCTGTCCCACGTCCCACTCTGCGGTCCTTGGTCCCACTCTGCTGTCCTGGGTCCCACTCTGCAGTCCCGGGTCTCACTCTGAGGTCCCGGGTCCCACTCTGCTGTTGCATATCCCAGTCTGCTGTCCCGGGTCCCACTCTGCGGTCCCAATGATGGAAGGCTTCTGGATTGACAGGAACAGCAGAGACCTCCACTCAGGTGTTGTTTCTACTGTAACCATCCTGTATTCAGAGCTGAACACTCAGATATGTGTCACTGCGGAACATTTTGAGGATCTTCACTGAGTTCAGTTGAAAATAAAATGAGAAAAAGAATAGTAAGTAAGTAAGCTGCCTTGAATGTACTAAACATGGGAAAGAAATCATATTATAACAAAAAAAAGTTGTCTTTTGTTTTGAAATTGCCTGAAAAAAAGAGAAATGAGTCTATATTTATATTTCAGTGTTTTCTATAGCAGTTAAAGCCTTTTAAAGAGGGGATGGGATACATTGTGATTGTTGCAGTTACTGTCACATGCTGTGTCACACTGTTATCTGGGGCTTGTGTTGGGTGACCAGACCTCTCTATTTACCTGGGACAGTCCTGAGCCCTGTGTCCCCTGTCCCTGTAGATGTTGATGTTGTGGAATTTTGCATCCCCTACATAGTCTTAGTCAGGACACCTCCAGCTCATTGTTGGTTGATATTAATGTGCAGTGTTGAGTATATTCAAGTCACCGGGTCATGGTCAGATAAACTTCTCCTGCCTCAGACACCCAGAGTCTCCTGCCTCGACTCACAACTCAAGGACTCATTAGGACAACACTTATTTTCCCAACACTAGATTTATCCAAAGCCAATGATTCATCCCAGCTTTATACAAAAAATTGCTGTATTTTTTTTACCAATCTGAGCACCATACAAAAAACGTGCTTAAAAATAACCAGAAAACAAAACAAAAAAGTCTCTCAGGTTCTATGGACCTCATTTGGCCCCACCCACTTTAGCTGTAAATGTGACTAAATGTGACTCTTTCTTTGTGGTGACACTTCTGGTTAAGTGGGGATCCCATTTATTGGATTGGAGAATTTGGGAAACCTAAAATCTGATATGAAGTAGGTCCATTTGTGTAAAATGTTCAGCATTCATGTGACCAACAAGTAAACACTGCACTGATTCTCTGGAGGCTGTAAAACTGCTACGTAGTCCTTATATTTTCTGTCAAGATCTGGATCCCCATGCAAAATAATACGATGCGAATGACGATGGCGGCTCCACTGCAACTTCCGGAATAAGGTGAATAGTGACTGACTCGTGTGCATAACAATGTTTCACTCTTTTCACAATTATTATTACCAACCACCTCAAACCAGGGCTGCCCTCGTGTTTGAGTTTGAAAACCTGCTCACCGTAGAGCTTGTGTGTATTAGATGTTGGGCTCATTTAACACTTTAACTGTTTATTGTGTGTGCACATTATTATCATTTACTTTATATAGTTTTTTAAATTAATATTTATTATTTATATATTTTTTACTCATGTGATGCAATAGAGCTTTAAGCTACACAGTTCCCTCGTCATACAAGGATCTGTGTTCTTTGGATTTTTTTCATGTGCAAACATAGACTGTACATATAATATAATAATACATTTAAAATTAATCTGAAACGATGGCTCAAGAGGAATCAGAACTGTGATCATTAATGTTATGCTACTATGTACATGTCAGTGTTGTATGTTATGATTGTGTTTCATTGTGCTGTTTTATCCATGTCTGTCCTATGAATTGTAATTGACACTCTGTTCTTATGTCTATTGTATGAACTTGTAGTTTCTTGTTTTGTTTTGTTGTTTCTATCTCTCTAACCTACCAGGGACTACAGATGTAAAGTAGCCTTTGGCCTAATTCTGACATATTTACATTTATATGTGCATGAATATGCACTGTCCCATTAAAAAAATAAAATAAATAAAGTAAAGAAAAAGAATAAGCAGGGCTGGCCCAGCCTATAAGCAGACTAAGCAGCTGCTTAGGGCCACCAGAGGGTCACCAAGAGCCCATACATTAATTTTGAAAATAATATAATACTGTATATCAAGTTTTATTGGACACAAGACTTGTGTCTTTACAGCAGCCTAAATATCCTTCAAAACATTTGCTTTGTACCTATAGTAGCAAAATGTCTGCTGCTGCTACATTTGTTGTTTTTTTATCTGAATGCTTTTAACTGTATGTTCATAAATGTTGATTTTAACTGTCTGTATATGTATATATTGTATGTAAGGTGACCTTGAGTGCCCAGAAAGGCGCCCTATAAATAAAATGTATTATCATTATTATTATTATTATTATTGTTTTTGAGCCAGGCACAGGTAAGGGCAGCTATGTGTTTACAAGGACCCATTATAATGTAATGTGCCCATTGTTGCCAACTGGAACACATTAAAATCCACAAGAAACGAAGGAAAAAAATGTCATAATTAAAAAAAATCTTGACTCCCCTTATATGTTTTTGTTCTGTTCTTGTGACTATTGTAATTGTGGCAGTTTGGATGTTTTCAGTCTGATGTTGGTTATATAAATACAACTGGTCAGGTGATGAGAGCAGAGTCATAATGTTGTCAAATAGCTGAGCCAGGAAACATCCGCTGTCGGAGGCCCCAGAGACAGATTCAGCTTAGGGCCCGCTTAAAGCTAAAACTAAGAGAAAGTAATGTCACCCACAGCATTCGGCTCCAGTCACATGAAGCTCAGTAAGGCTAGCAGATATAGTGGCTAATCTGGAGCAGATTTCCATGTTTGGAATTCTGAGCATGTGTGTCAGAGCAACCAAAGAGCCAATCAGGTGCGAGGTTGTTCTAGACACTTACCCCATCCCTTCCAGGCAGGTGCTTGGTAACTAGCGGTGATAGCAATCAAACCTGTTGCTAAGGCTAGTATGAGCCACATCGGGAAAGAAGCCGCCTGATTGGGCTGTTATTAGTGTTCATATCTTGATTTACGGACAAAATAGTGAAATAAAAAATGTAGAGTGGGTTAAGACAAACATCTTAAGACCAAAATGATGCATCTGACAGCAGCAGTTATAGAGAGATATATAGAGATACATTATGATTTTTCAATAGAAAGTGAATTAGAACGAGAGTTGATGGAGCCAAATCACGCCCGTGCTTGCTTCCATTCTACACCACCTTAACATGTTGGGATTCATTCATAAAATATTACCTTTAAAGTAATACTATACTTAAATCAGGGATAATAATACAACCTGAATGACGACTGGAATAAGGTGAATAGAAACGCGCAGAGACAGAGGTGACACTTTTTTTTAAATTTATTTTTGTTTTTATTTCTAGATACGGTATCACAAACAACTTAAGGACGCAAAGGCACAGACATCAACAGAAGTGGATGGGTTAGAGGTGAAGGGGGTTCATTCATTACAGCGCTGGATTAATACACATGCATATATATGCACATGTGCATGTATATATAATACACATGCATATATATGTACACATACATGTGTAGTTTGGCCTGTCATGATAAACAGTACATTGACCCATTGCTCAGTACTTGACGGCTGGAACAACACACTCCGGGGCTCAAGATCCATCATATGCACAATTACTTAAAAGTGGGGAGATTTGGAGTGTTTTTGTTATAATACAATGTAGAAGGTTGAAAAAGTAACCTCCACAGCTAATTGCTGCTTCATTATTTATCTGCTGCACCTCAAGCCACTCAACAATAGCGTCTATTTAAAAATGCTTTACTGGGATTATGGTGCCTCAAAATGTCCCATCATGACAGGCCTGTGTGTAGTCTGTGTGATATGTACATATGTCTGATATGTACTGTACATATGTACATATATGTACGTATGTGTACGTACATTTGGGTTGGGGCACAATCACACCATAAATTATTTACTCTCTTGAAGTAAATGTAAAATGTTCAAAATCTGAAACAATATATGTCTACTGCTCTTTGAGTTTTAAAAAGGTGCTGTCATGAGGCACATATCTCTGCTCCGTTTTTGCCTTCCTGTGTGCTCTCCCCCTCCCTCACCTGTCTGAACCTGGAGCTGGGCGGAGTCCTCGGCTCCTCCCGTGTGCACCTGTGTCCCATCAGGGTAATCACCACCACCTGCTGTGCTTAAGAGGAGCTGGGAGACTCGGTGCCAGACCGTCCGCGTGTCAACGTGATTATACCTGCTCTATTTTTGCATTTTTGTCTCTTGTTCCTTTTGATGCTAATTGGAGTTTGCTGCCTCCCAGGTTCCGGTTCTCCTGACCTCCACAGCTCCTGGCTTCTGGCTCTGTTCCTGACTCTGTGCTCCAGCTCTGGTATTGTCAACTCCTTACCTTCACCTCCCTGTCTCGTCCTGGACCCCGGCAGTACCATGCCCCGGCTCCGGTTCCCGCTCTCCTGTCTGCTCAGGCTCTGCTTCCTCCGGTTCTGTTCCCAGTCTGATCTGCGCCCTGCTCCCGGCGGATCCCTATTCCCGTCTCAGCGTCTCCCCGACGCACCCCTGGCCCTTGCTCACGCCCTGCCCGCGTCTCTTGTTGGATTATTGGACTATTGTTTGAATTTATCACTAACTGTAAATAAAACACTGTAAACCTGTCCCGAGTCCTGCACGTCTTTGGTCCACCCCCAACCCCGCTGTTATGACAGAACGGTCTGGCCAAAATGGACCAAGCAGACTCGGGACCGGATCAGGCGCTGCGCCAAGCTTTTTCCCACCACGAAGTGATTATTGGGCAGCACGACCAGTCCCTCAGGACTCTGTTGGACTATAACCAGACTCTTACCCAACAGGTGTCCCAGCTTACTGGCCAAGTCGCGGCTCTGCTCGCTGCCTCGCCTCTGACCCTGCCTCCCGCTGCTGCTGCCATCCGAACTGCAGTGCTGCCACGTTCCCCGGAGTCAAGGGGCACGGACCCCGACCCCTACTCAGGTCAGCCCGGCTTATTTCGGGGATTTTTGTTCCAGTGCACGTTTATGTTCCAGCAGTGTCCTGGCCGTTTTGATTCTGATGCCGCTAAGATACGGTACATCTGTGGACTACTCAGAGGAAGGGCGCTTCAGTGGGCGGAGGCACGGCTGTCTAACACGGCTCCGGGTAATCTGAACTATGAGAACTATCTGTCGGCTTTTAAACTGGTTTTCGATCACCCGCACTATCAAGCGGATGCGCCTGCCTGCCTGTTAAGCCTCGCCCAGGGGCGCCGGTCAGTAGTGGATTGCTCCATAAAGTTTTGGACGCTTGCGGCAGAGGTTGATTGGACGGACAGTGCGCTGCGGGCTGCTTTTTTAAAGGGACTTAACGAACACTTAAAAGATTAGTTGGTTTCAGTCTCTCATTTTGTTGGCCCACCGGATTGATAACCGGCTGCAGATGTGACAGAGGGAGAGACGCTGGTCGCCGGTCCCGCGAGAGACACATGTTTCCCCACTGCCTCCGGAGAAACCGATGCAGCTAGGCCGGACCAGCGTGTCCGCTGAGGAACGTAGCTGATGTCGCCGCCTGGCGGGGGAGTGTCTCTACTGTGGTGAACGGGGACATTTCATTGCTGGTTGCCCGGTTCGGCCAAAAGGGGGACCCCACCAGTAGCACTGGGAGTACTGGTGGGTCAGTCTCACATCCCAGAAAGGAACTAGACTTTTGTTGAACGCTACCCTGTGTCCAACCCCTCTCAAGGAGTTGGGTTCCAGAGCCCAAGCTGTGCGTGGAGGTGAGGCCGACTATATCTAGCCGGTAACGCTCAACCTCCCGCACAAGCTCAGGCTCCTTCCCCCGCAGCGAGATGACATTCCATGTCCCCAGAGCTAGTCTCCATGTCTGGAGATCCGGTCGTCGAGGTCCCCGCCTTCGACTGCCGCCCAGATCTCTCTGCACCCGCCCCTCATGGCTCCTCCCGCAGGTGGTGGGTCCACGGGAGGACGGCCCCACGTCGTTCCTTCGGGGCTGGGCCTGGCCGGGCCCCGTGGGGAAAGGCCCAGCCACCAGGTGCTTGTGGCCAAGCACCCACCCCAGGCCTGGCTCCAGGGTGGGGCCCCGGTAACGCCAGTAGGGGCGACGTAGCTTGCCTTGTTGTTTCTGTCTTCATGGGGGCTTCTGAACCGCTCTTAGTCAGACCCGTCTGCCAGGACCTGTTTGCCATGGGTGACCCTACCAGGGGCATGAAGCCCCCGACAACATAGCTCCCAGGATCATTCGGGTGCTCAAACCCCTCCACCACGTTAAGGTGGCGGTTCGGGTAGGGGCCCCACAGCTCAGCCGCTACGTGTTGGAGTTCACCCCGGTGAACGAGAGGGTCACGTCCCTGCACCTTCGGGTCGGGGACAAGTCTCTCACTGTTGTGTCGGCCTACGGGCAGTGCGGAGTACCCGGCCTTCTTGGAGTCCCTGGGAGGGGTACTAGATAGTGCACCAACCAAGGACTCCGTTGTTCTCCTGGGGGACTTCAATGCCCATGTGGGTAATGACAGTGACACTTGGAGGGGCGTGATTGGGAGGAATGGCCTCCCCGATCTGAACCCGAGTGGTGTTTTGTTATTGGACTTTTGTGCTAGTCACAGTTTGTCCATAACAAACACCATGTTCGAGCACAAGGGTGTCCATCGGGGCACGTGGCACCAGGACACTCTAGGTCAGAGGTCGATGATCAACTTTGTTGTCATGTCATCTGATCTCCAACCGCGTGTCTTGGACACTCGGGTGAAGAGAGGGGCTGAGCTGTCAACTGATCACCACCTGGTGGCGAGTTGGATCCGCTGGCGGAGGAGGAAGCCGGACAGACCTGGCAGGCCCAAGCGCATCGTGAGGGTCTGCTGGGAACGTCTGGCTGAGCCCTCTGTCAGAGGGGTCTTCAACTAACACCTCCGGGAGAGCTTCTCCCTAATCCTGGGGGAGGCTGGGGACATGGACTCTGAGTGGGCCATGTTCTCCACCTCTATTGTCGATGCAGCTGCTCATAGTTGTGGTCGTAAGGTCTGCGGTGCTTGTCGCGGTGGCAATCCCCGAACCCGGTGGTGGACACCGGAAGTAAGGGATGCCGTCAAGCTGAAGGAGGAGTCCTATTGAGCCTTGTTGGCTCGTGAGACTCCTGAGGCAGCTGATGAGTACCGGTGGGCCAAGTGTGCCGCAGCTCGGGCAGTCACAGAGGCAAAAACTCGGGGTTGGGAGGAGTTCGGGGAGGCCATGGAGGAGGACTATCGGACGGCCTCAAAGAGATTCTGGCAAACTGTCCGACGCCTCAGGAGATGCTTCACCAACACAGTTTACAGTGCGGGTGGAGAGCTGCTGACCTCAGCTGGGGATGTTGTCAGGCGGTGGAAGGAATACTTTGAGGATCTCCTCAATTCCACTGTCAAGTCTTCCGAGGAGGAAGCAGAAATTGGGAACCCGGAGGTGGACTCGTCCATCACCCTGGCTGAAGTCACCGAGGTGGTTGGCAAGCTCCTCGGTGGCAAGGCTCCGGGGGTGGACGAGATCCGTCCTGAGTACCTCAAGTCTCTGGATGTTGTGGGGCTGTCTTGGCTGACACGTCTCTGCAACATCGCGTGGCAGTCGGGGACAGTACCTGTAGAATGGCAGACCGGGGTGGTGGTCCCTCTGTATAAGAAGGGGGACCGGAGGGTGTGTTCCAATTACAGGGGAATCACACTCCTCAGCCTTCCCGGTAAGGTCTATTCCAGGATACTGGAGAGGAGAATCCAACCGATAGTCAAACCTCGGATTCAGGAGGAGCAGTGTGGTTTTCGTCCTGGTCGCGGAACACTGGACCAGCTCTATACTCTCCATCGGGTCCTGGAGGATTCATGGGAGTTTGCCCAACCAGTCCACATGTGTTTTGTGGATTTGGAGAAGGCATTTGACCGTGTCCCTCGTGGTGTCCTTTGGGGGGTGCTCTGGGAGTATGGGGTCCGGGGCTCTTTGCTAAGGGCTGTCCAGTCCCTGTATGACTGGAGCAGGAGCTGTTTGCATTGTCGACAGTAAGTCAGACCTGTTCCCGGTGCATGTTGGACTCCGCCAGGGCTGCCCTTTGTCACCGGTTCTGTTCATTATATTTATGGACAGAATTTCTAGGCACAGCCAGGGGCCGGAGGGGGTCTGGTTTGGGAACCACAGGATTTCATCTCTGCTGTTTGCAGATGATGTTGTCCTGATGGCTTCTTCGAGCCAGGACCTGCAGCAGGCACTGGGGCAGTTTGCAGCCGAGTGTGAAGCGGCTGGGATGAGAATCAGCTCCTCCAAATCCGAGGCCATGGTTCTCGACCGGAAAAAGGTGGTTTGCCCTCTCCGGGTGGGTGGTGGGTCTCTGCCTTAAGTGGATGAGTTCAAGTATCTCGGAGTCTTGTTCACAAGTGAGGGAAGGATGGAGCGTGAGATTGACAGGCGGATCGGTGCAGCATCCGCAGTGATGCGGTCGCTGTATCGGTCCGTTACGGTAAAGAAGGAGCTGAGTACAAAGGCAAAGCTCTCGATTTACCAGTCAATCTACGTTCCTACCCTCACCTGTGGTCATGAGCTCTGGGTAATGACCGAAAGGACAAGGTCGTGGATGCAAGCGGCTGAAATGGGCTTCCTCCGTAGGGTGGCCAGGCGCACCCTTAGGGATAGGGTGAGTAGCTTGGTCACACGGGAGGAGCTCGGAGTAGAGCCGCTGCTCCTACACGTCGAGAGGAACCAGTTGAGGTGGCTCGGGCATCTGCTTAGGATGCCTCCTGGACGCCTCCCTAGGGAGGTGTTCTGGGCATGTCCCACCAGGAGGAGGCCCCGGGGAAGACCCAGGACACGGTGGAGGGACTATGTCTCTCGGCTGGCCTGGGAACGCCTTGGGGTCCCACCGGAGGAGCTGGAGGACGTGTCTGGGGTGAGGGAAGTCTGGGAGTCCCTGCATAGACTGCTGCCCCCGCGACCCAGCCCCGGATAAGCGGAAGAAAATGGATGGATGGATGGCTACCCTGTGTCTTCACTCTGATACTTTACCTGTTGTAGCCCTCGTCGATTCTGGGTCTGAAGAGGATTTTATTGACAAACAGCTTGTGGAGCAGTGTGGAATTAAACTGGAGGTCCTGGAACATCCCCTCGATGCCCGGGTGCTAGATGGACGCTTCCTCACCCGCATGACTCATGTCACTGAGCCTATAACATTCGTCTTATCTGGGAATCACCGCGAGGTTCGTCGCTTCCACATCTTGTCCACTCCCTCATCGCCGTTGGTCCTGGGTTACCCATGGTTACAGACGCACAATCCTGTTTCACGCCTCGGACGTGCTGAATCTCTCAGCTGTTCTGGTGGAGTATCATGACCTCCAGGAGGTGTTTAGTAAAAGTAGGGCGCTCTCGTTGCCTCCACACCGGCCTTATGACTGAGTTATTGATCTCCTGCCGGGTGCCCCCTTACTGCCTATATAATTTGTCCAAACCCGAATGCGAGACTATGGAAGAATATATCCGGAATTCACTGGCCGCTGGTATCATCTGCCCGTCCTCCTCCCCAGTTGGTGCAGGATTCTTTTTTGTAACTAAAAAGGACAAGACGCTACATCCTTGCATAGACTATAGGGGGCTTAACAACATCACAGTTAAGAACAAATACCCACTTCCTCTCTTGGATTCCGCCTTCACGCCCATCCATGGAGCTACCATTTTCTCCAAGCTCGACTTACGGAATGCGTACCACCTGGTGCGCATAAGGGAGGGGGACGAATGGAAGACTGCTTTTAAGACCCCCCTCGGCCACTTTAAATATTTGGTGATGCCCTTCGCCCTTTCCTATGCCCCTGCTGTATTTCAGGCCCTTATAAATGATGTGCTGCGGGATTTTCTTAATCGGTTCGTGTTCGTGAACCTTGATGACATTTTAATTTTTTCCAAATCTCCACAGGAACACCATCATCACGTCCGTCAGGTCCTCCAATGCCTACTAGAGAACAAACTATACATTAAAGCAGAGAAGTGTGAATTTCATGCCGAGGAGGTTAGTTTTCTTGGGTTCATCGTGGGGCGGGGCCAGGTGAAAGCTGACCCCGAGAAAATCCAAGCCGTCACCAATTGGCCTGTTCCCGCCAACCGTAACAAGCTCCAGCGATTCATCGGCTTTGCAAATTTTTATAGACGGTTCATCCGTGACTTCAGTCGAGTCGTCTCTCGCCCCTCACCAAAGTGACCTCTCCCGCATTACCGTTTGCCTGGTCTCCCGAAGCACAGTCCGCGTTTGATAAACTCAAGCACCTGTTCACCTCCGCTCCTATCCTTCACCAGCCCGACCCATTGTGTCAGTTTGTTGTCGAGGTGGACACGTCGGACACTGGGGCCGTCACCGGCCTTCCTGCGTCCCAGGGCAACACAGTAATCCTCACGGTTGTAGATCGCTTTTCCAAGGCTGCCCACTTCATCGCCTTACCCAAGCTCCCCACAGCAAAGGAGACTACGGACCAACTCACTACCCACGTCTTCCGTCTCCATGGAATACCTACGGATATCGTCTCCGACCGAGGTACCCAGTTTACTTCAGAGGTGTGGCGTGCCTTCTGTGAGGGTCTGGGGGCTACGGTAAGCCTCACCTCCGGTTTCCATCCTCAATCTAGTGTCCGCCAACCCCACGACCTGGAGCTCCTTCTTACCCTGGGTGGAATATGCCCACAACTCGCTGGTGAGTGCTTCCACTGGCGTATCCCCGTTCCAGGCTGAAGGCAGTTGTTCCCTGCTGAAGAGAAGGATCTGGAAGTGCCCTCAGTCCAGCACCATCTTCAGCGCTGCCGGAGGGCGTGGAAGAAGACTCGGTCAGCACTCCTTCGGGCAGGGCGGCGCATCAAGACGGCAGCGGATCGGCACCGCTTTCCGGCACCCGTGTATCAACCCGGCCATATGGTGTGGCTGTCCTCAAAGACCATCCCACTCAAGACCGACTCTCGTAAACTCTCCCCCCGATTCTTAGGACCGTTCAAGATCACAAAGATTATCAATCCATCCACCGTACAGTTGCAACTACCCCCGTCTCTCCGTATCCATCCCACCTTTCATGTATCCCAGGTCAAGCCAGTTCACACCAGTGATCTCTGGTCACGTCTGGACACGTGGAAGGTAGGGTGGATCTGGAGGGAAGGAGGAAGCTGCAGCTGTACGGTGAACAGGTTGATGATTTTGGTGATTTTGAAGCGAGGAGAAAGTTTCCGGGAGTGTGTCTTGAGTGGGATATTTTTAGAGGAGAGCCAGACCGACTGACCTGGCTGGTATTTGGGAGCGGGGGTGCGATCCCCAGACCCTGCGGCAGCGTTAGAGGTGGTGTTGAATGGATGGTACCGCCAGGTCCTTTTCCTCCAACGGGAAGAGTGGCGGCTGGTACCCTAGGGAGGCTTGGAACGGTCTGTCCGTTGGTCTGGGGGTGGAAGCCGGAGGTGAGATTTACCGAGGTGCCCAGACCCTCACAGAAAGAGCGCCAGACTTGGGATGTGAATTGGGTTCCTCGGTCTGAGACTATGTCCAACGGGATTCTGTGAGGCCAGAACAGGTGATTATTGATTTGGTCGGCTGTCTCCTTGGCAGTCGGGAGCTTAGGTAGGGCAACGGAGTCCACTGCCACATAGGATCACGGTCGTTTCGGGACTGGGATTGGTTGGAGCAGGCCGGAAGGTGTCGAGTGGGAGGCTCTTGTCACACACCTGGCACGCTGAGACATAGGCCCTGGTGTCTCTGTTCATGGTGGGCCACCAAAAGTGACGCCTCAAGAGGGAGAGTGTGTGGTTCGCCCCTGAATGGCAGGTGAACCGAGAGCAGTGGACCCATTCCAGTACCTTGGAGCGGACAAGATCTGGAACGAAGAGTGTACGAGGTGGGCCATTATCTAGGTCAGGATGGGTGCGTTGGGCCTCCTGGACTAGGTGCAGGTGTCCGAGCGGACACCTGCGACAACACATGTAGGGGGAATGATGCATTCTGGAGCGGCGATGGGGTCCTCCTGGGAGAAGTGACGTGAAAGGGCATCTGGTTTGACATTACGGGATCTCGGGCGATAGGTGAGGATGAAATTGAATCTGCTAAAGAATAAAGACCAGCGGGCTTAATGGGAATTGAGGCATTTGGCAGTTTGGATGTAGGACAGGTTTTTATGGTCAGTCCAAACCAGAAAGAGATGCTCCTCCCCCTCCAACCAGTGACGCCATCCCTCCAGAGCGAGCTTGACGGCCAGCAGCTCCCGGTTCCCCACATCATAGTTGCTCTCCGCTGGGGACAGACAGGGAGAGAAAAAGGCACAGGGAAACAATCGGTTGTGAGGTTCAAACCTTTGGGAGAGGACAGCTCCAACACCGATGTCTGATGCGTCAACCTCCACGATGAAATTGGGTCTGGTGTAGGATTGGGCTAAGGTGAATAGGTCCTTCAACTTGTCGAAGGCGCACTGGGCTTCGGGGGTCCAGTTGAACAGTGTGGTGGGAGAAGTGAGTTTAATGAGAGGTGCAACAACATGCCTAAAGTCTTGGATGAACCACCTGTAAAAATCCAAATGACATGACTAGGTACTCGAAGTGTCCTAAGGGGGTCTTGAAAGCGGTCCTCCATTCGTCCCCCTCCCGTATGCACACCAGGTGATTACACTCGAGCAGGGTCCGGATAGTTTGTTTGTGTTGACTAATTAGTTTCCTGTGATGCAAAAATGCCCGGTGAAGTGTTTGATCCGGCCCCAAATCTGATTGGTCCATTGTGGCCAGTTTGTAACGACAGGCAAGGGGGACCAAAAAACAGAGCTCAGGAAATACTTTAACAGTGTTTATTTACAACAGAAGTGCAAAACGAAGGTAGATCAAACGTTGAATCAGGCAGAGTGCTGTGGTCCAAGGTGAGAGCGTGAGGAGCAGGGTCTGAGACAGGGCAGACAGTACCGGTGAGCAAGAGCAGGGTCAGAAACGGGAAGGCAGAGCAGGTCCAGGGAGCAGGATCTGGTGAGAACAGAGCAGGTCCAGGGAGCAGGATCTGGTGAGAGGGGAGCAAGTCCAGGGAGCAGGATTTGGTGAGGAGGAAGAATATCCAGGAAGTAAAATCCATAGAGCGCAAAAACAAGAACAGAGCCAAGCAAGGAGTACCACAAAGATGGGCGCTGGGTGTCGGGTCCTGGCTCCTCTTATCCTTCCCAGGTGTGGTTGATTGGTGATTAGCCCCAGGTGGGCACGGGAGGAGCCAAAAATCTCCGCCCAGCTTCAGGCTCAGACACAGGAGGGAGTGGGGAGGTGCAAAAAGGGGCAGGGCCGGCAAGGATCATGACATCAGCATTGTAACTGTTATCAGTAAAGCTTTATTTCATTTGTACATCTTTACTTCATATCTGGGGAGACAGTCAGGTCAACACGATTACCTCAAAAAAAAAGAAAAAAAAAAGGCTCATTTTGTGTCTGCTCTCTACCTGCTGACCAATGTAACATTCAAGTAGAGGTCACCACTGCACTGAGGCTTCATCTATACCCTGTTGTGTATATAATTGTATATAATTGTATACTGCAGCCTCTCTCAGCTGTGTGCTCTGATGTTACACAATAGTCCAGTCATGTCCGAGCCTTTGATTTGAATGGCTGAGTTGTGTGGTATGTCAAGCTCATTATTCCGAAGCGGGATGTCCTGGATGGAGACATCTCATTAAGGACAGGGGGCTTTTGGGGGAAAGGCGAACGGGTGCTATGTTTGGGGGCATCAATTGTTCCTAGCCTCATTACTGCACACAAAGGACGCAGAGACATCCTCGAGCAGGCAGTGTCCCCTGTGTCCCCAGCAAACTTTAGTGTGTAGGCAACAGTGAGAGCACACAGGAGCAGGAGACATGGACATGGAGACAGACGGTCTGAATACAGCACTGTCGAGGAGAGGAAGCTATGACGACGCAGTGGTGTCTCTGCGACCTGTAAGTATTCACCATCATAAAGGAACCCTATGTAACATTTGGATTTAAAATTTCGTAAATGTAGCCTGACTATGTCCCTAGATATAAGGTAAACATGTTTTACTCATAACAATCATAGTGCTGATTTATTCTTAATTACAAGATGACCATATTGTCTATATTATAATTTGGTGTATAAGTTCAAGATGATTATGTGATCAGAAACCAGAATGAGCCTCATTTGACTCTCATTTATGTTGCCAGTTTCAGCGCTGAAATCCAGTTGATTTAAACCTAAAATGCCTCTCTCTGATGTGAATGGTCACTACCTAAACCCACCTGCAGGCCATCAGGACTTTAAAGTGATGTGGGAAATATCAAAGCCAAATTGGCCAAATGCTTGTTCATTAAAAAAAATGACAGTCACAACAATGTTTGGAACTGGAAATTGTATGTATGTATGCATGCATGCATGCATGTATGTATGTATGTATGTATGTATGTATGTATGTATGTATGTATGTATGTATGTATGTATGTATGTATGTATGTATGTATGTATGTATGTATGTATGTATGTATGTATGTACGTACGTACGTACGTACGTACGTACGTACGTACGTACGTACGTACGTACGTACGTACGTACGTACGTACGTACGCACGCACGCACGCACGCACGCACGCACGCACGCACGCACGCACGCACGCACGCACGCACGCACGCACGCACGCACGCACGCACGTCCGTCCGTCCTGTGTCAGGGCAGGGCATTCCCTGTAGAATGTCTTTTCTTCTATATTTAGTGTAGAGAGTGTGGT